>NC_016088.4:9518946-9657509 GCF_000004515.6 Glycine max | reverse complement strand
CTATTTTTCTTTCTCTTTTTTTTTTTAAAAAAAAAAATTATACTCAGATACATAATTGTATTCACAGTTATGTAAATCATTTTTTATCCCTCTATAGCAATACCGTCTAAAGTACTTTGAGGGTCAAAAGGGTTACATTTTCACTTTAGAGGAACGAAAATGAATATTTTAAAATTAAAGGGACTAAAAATGGATAAAAAATATAAAGAGACTAAAAATGAACTTTTAAAATTTTAGAGGAACCAAAAATATATTTTATCATATGTTCTATCCCTGTTAAGATTTTGAATACATGCAGGTGCGTCAATAAGATACTTCTCATAACCTGACTAAAAAAGAATTTGATGAATTGGAATAAAAAATAGATGGGTTTTCTTGTTCTAATATTGTTTGTGTGGATCTCAACTTTCAATTCAGAATTGATTTGGTGTAGTAGTAGAGGAGTTCACAAAAATGAGGAGTGTAAAATTTAGGGTAGTGTGGGAAAAAGAATTATAAATGGGAGTATATAAGTAATAAAGGGGGACTGCAAATAGAAACCCCCTTATACCTATATTAACATGGGCCTGCAAACTTTAGGGTAGTGTCCTTTTAGGTTTCTTTTTTCTTTTAATTGTGCTAATTAACTTAAACTGAATCAAAATGCACTGCACTTAATTTTTTTGTTTGGTTTGGACTAATTTTAAGCCAAAATTATACCAAACTGAAATTCAAACACCCCTAATTCCCACTATTGCTTCCTACATTTCCTATTGCATTATGAAAAGCCTATTCTGGAATGGAATTTCCATAATGCAATGGAAGTAGAGGAAGTTTTACCCTTGTTAAAATTGAAGAATTAGAGATCGTTAAACAAACCATTCCTTTTTTGCTAAATACACCTCCTTTCTTTAGTTTTTTCTTCTCAAAAACATATTTACATTCATCACTAAACACATGTCCTTCTAGGGTAGACCACTTAGTCATGTGGTCCACCAAGATCCATTTGTTTCATGAATAATAATAATATATAATTTTTTTTTTACATTTCATGAAAATTATAGTTTGAATAAATGAATAGTCATAAATGGCCCTTATTAATGTACAATAAATAGTCAAAATTAAGAGATTGGGGGTGTCTAAGGAAAAGAAGCCAACAAAAAGGGATACTCAGAGACAGTGAGTTTAGCGTTGTCTCATGGTTAGTGCGACAAAGGCTTAGGGATAATTTTGAAACTGGTGTGTGGCTGATAATGTATAGTTTTTTCGGGTTATGTTAAAGAGGCATTGACGCGAGAGGGTTAGGTAATGGAGAAGGATACCCAAACACCATCATGTGGTGTTGGTTATGGAACTTTGCTCTTTTTATCGTGATAGTTGTGGCACTTTGATTTTTTTACCATGTATCTTAGCAAGCCAAGTTCGAGTGTGAGGTTAGTTTGTTTTGGTTGTGAACTTAGGAACTTTGTTTTGTAGAGTATGAGGGTTATCTTAAATGTACGTAGTGTAAATGTAAACAAATTGATATATTTTGAGTATATGCATCTGTATATTTTGGGTAATTGAGTGGTGGTTTGTTATTTGTAATAATGTGATTTTTTTTCATAATGTTGATTGGATTTTGCAATGTACTAGTAATCAGCTATGGACATTGGTGAAGAAGGACAAGATATTGTTGACATGATCGGAGAAAGCATGAAAGAATGTGATGTAAGTTGAGATTTGCAAGAAGTGTTGTTTAATTAATGATTTTGTTGATGTATTTGTTGTTGTTTGAAACGTTGTGGCAATTTTGTTGTTGTTTGTTTTGTGCAGGGATTTGATGAGTCAACATATGATTTGGGGGAGAATGAAGATGTTGTTGGAGAGAAAGCTTTGGAAGAGTCAACAAATGATTTTGGAGAGGACGAACATGGTGATGGGAAAGAAGTTTTGGAGGCTGAAGACAATGTTGAGTATGTGAGTGAATTGGAAGATAGTATTGATAAGGAAGAAAATCAAATTTTAATGGTTTGGTGGATGTATTAGACATGAATATGAACAACATTGATGGTGAGGATGTAAACAAATATGATTTATTTGATCTTGATATGACATATTTGTTCTACTATTAGTATGGTAGATTTATTGGTTTTCGGTGTATAAAAGCAAGGTTCTTAAGAATTTGAAGGGTGAGAAAACACAACAGACCTTTTTTTGTTCTAGAGAAGGAGAAAGAAAAGATAGAGGACTAAGAATAGAAGCACGGAAGTGGGAATAGAAAAATGAAACAAGGTATAATTGTAAGGCAAGATTTCATGTTCATATTGATTTTCATACACATATGTAGGAAGTTTCGATCTTTGAAGATGATCACATCCATGAATTGTTGGAAGAAAGCCTCTGTGTTCTATTATTAGCACATAGGAAGTTAAGTGATTCTAATATATTGCAAATTGAAAATCTTAGAAAGACTGGGATAAGACCGCCTCAAATACTTAGTATGTTTGCAAATAGTTATAGGGGTATCAAAACATTGGATTTAGGATCAAGGACATTTATAATCATATTAGATGACAAAGAACCCAACAAATTTCTGATGCAAGTGGAGCCTTGAAGTTTTGAAAAAAATTGGGCTCAGCAGACCCCTACATGTTTGTTAGACATACAATTGATCAAGAAAGGGAGATTACAACATCTATTTTGGTGTGATGGAGAAAGCCAATTAAACTATGAGATTTTTGGTGATGCTCTCGCCTTTGATGTCATTTATCACAAAAACAATTATAATTGTTCATTTGTAATTTTTTTTAGGTATGAATATGACCTTAAAGTTATTAATAGATTTTTGGCATTGTTCATGTCTTAGGATGGAATCTTTTGGTTTACCATGTCCTCACATTATTCACTTGTTATTTTATCTTGACTTTGTTGAGATTCCTAAGTTTTTAGGGCTAGATCATTGGACAAAGGATGCAAAATAACCAATTCATGGAAGATACATTGATGGTTTGATATATTGGGATGCACAACTAGTTGCAAGGCATGGACATCTGTACTTTTTGTTTAGAGAACTTGTCCAGCCTGCTAGGAAAGATGTTGATGATTATAATAATATAGTTGATATCCTGAACGACAACTTAGGTTGAAACATGGAAACCAAGCTGCTTCA
Organism: Glycine max; assembly: GCF_000004515.6. Classification (NCBI taxonomy): domain Eukaryota; kingdom Viridiplantae; phylum Streptophyta; class Magnoliopsida; order Fabales; family Fabaceae; genus Glycine; species Glycine max. The sequence continues at coordinate 9,654,379 of NC_016088.4, read as the reverse complement.
AGTAATAATGTAGAGAGATAAGGTGTTAATGAAATAGTACTAGATCCCTTTCATGTGAGAACAAAGGGAAGTGACAGTAGTAGGAAGTTTCCAAAAAGGTCACCTAAGAGAACACATTTGCAAAAAATTTGGTGCAAGTGATCACAATAAATGTTCTTGTGGGATGGGAAGAGGAAAGCATCATCTGATCTAATAGAGGGTTGATCAAAATTTTGATGCTAAGATGGTTAACATTCATTTTTTTCTTTCTAATTTACTATAAGAATTCATTATGTGTTGTCAGATATGTGTATGTTGTGTAAAAGTTATTTTTTACATTTGAGTATTAGTGGTATTGGATAAATATTGTTATGGTTAACTTATTTGAATTACAAAAATGTTTCTATATAGGATGTTGACACTTTGATAGGCTCAACTAGTTATGGAAGGGAACAAAATGTTAAAAATGTTTCACTTACTTAGATTCAGACTTACTACAGGTGGAGTATGTTGTGTATTCCATGCCTTGACCATTAAATGTCATATTCTGTAATGTGAACATTTTATGGTACCCACAAAAGTACCTCGGATTCAATGCATCATATTTGGGAAAGTTATTTTGATGTTGTTAATTATGCATTGTATTGTTTAGATATACTTTTAGGGTCATCTGATGTTAGATTGAATAATGATTCTTTATGATTGTGTATTGTCTTTATTAAAATGAGACTATTTTGAAAGTACTTGGTTTATTATTTTAAGAAGAAACATCACCATTGGCATAACTATATGTATTTGTATTTGTGTTGCTTCTTTGAATTGCACACACACCTTGCTCCCTAAAATTGAGAAAGGTTTTCCATTCCAATATATCATGTAGACATGTTATAAATAAGGATCAAATTAATCGTGTTGATTCCAACATTCAACACATAATACTATTTTTGCATTTTTTTTTTGGAATTAACATGTACATAAAAGTAATCAAATTGATATTTATATGAAAAATATGCAACATTTAACATGATTATTGGTGGTATATTATTTGTTTAGCATCCATACATGTAATATAGTTTATTTTTAATCTTTGGTGGCCATCTTTTAGTTGTTGGACTTTGATTAGAGTTTAATCATTGCTAGACACACATGTCTGAATCATAACTTCACTAATTGCAATGATCATTCGAGCCAACAAAGTTTACTGAACATAGTAGAAGTGAATACAATTTGCAATGCTATCACGTAAAATCAATGAGATTAGTGTATATAATTGTCAACACATGTGCACATTTGGCCTGTAATAGAATCATTAAATTTGGTTTGGGCCATGTCCTACAAATTGGTACTGAATGTTGGCCACTTAAGTAGGCCAACTAAAAAGTAATTGGATCATGAAGCAGCCACTATCATTTCCACTTGATAGCATTGTCGCATTACTTAATTGTGAGTCAATTTCCTTCGGGCCAACATGTCAACCTTATAAACAAATACATAAATACATCATTGATAATTTAGATAACCAAGTCCATATTTGTATAGTAAGAGTTATTTTTCTCAATATTATTGGTGTTGTATTGTCATTCATGTTTGTTGTTTTTAATTTATCATGTAATCTATCATTGTAATTGATGTTTGTTATTTTTAAGTTATTATTTTATCTGTGTTTGTTTAAATTTATCAAATGAATTATTATTTGAGTTCAATTAAAATGTATCATTCAAATGGTTTTATTAGTCAATATCATTAAATAATTTGACAATTTAATTATATCATAATGAAATATTTGCAATTATAATAATTACTTACATTAGTATTTTGTTTGGATTCTTAAAAAATTGTAATCATAATTTAATAAAAAATATTCTAAGAACCAAATAACAAAAGTTAAACAAAAAAGGTATTGGTGGTAGACTCACGGGCTTGTTGGATAAGACTTGTTCTCCTTAATCCTTATAGTTGTAGCCTCACGGGTGATCCTTATTGGTACCCTAGGATGAAGTGCACGATTCTTGCTTTATGTCACCTCGATGGTGCAAAACCGGTAAAGATTGGGTTTAAAGATAAAAATTACATATCAAGTTTCACTTTATGTGAGGGAAAAGGTTGGGGATGGTAAACTTTTTTTCCTTGGACCGTCTACTTAATATGGGCCATTATTCCATATATTTATTTCAAATAATGATCTTTTGTAGGTGAACTAAAAACTACAAAAAAAAAACTTTAAAAAATTAGTGGTATATCTAAATATTTAATATGATAAATATGATTCAATAAGTATCAAGTATTATATTAACAAGGTTAAAATATGTTTTTTCTCCTCATAAGTATGAAAATGTTTGAAATTCATTGGTAAGCTACAATTGAATTTTTTGTCTCATTCTTGTCGCTAGTGTAAAAATTGATAAAATATATACAAGAAATTTTTTTTGTTAAAGGCAACAAATTGTTATCATTGGAGTACACTTGTCCACAATGCCTTCCACTAAAATACTTGGGATTATCATATATATATATATATATATATATATATATATATATATATATATATATATATAAAATAAGGGATAGGATTCATTTGCACCAAGTGCAAAATTAATGTTTTACACCAAATCTCAGTCACTCAATTTAAATAATCTAAAGACTGAAATTGATTCACTTAAAAAATTTAAAAATTCTAATTAGCAACTCACAAGATATGATTTTGTTATTCTAATTAAACTAATTGAACAAAATCATTCCTTGGTAGCACCAAATAATATTTCTCATGATATTTATCAATCTTATCTACATCAAAACAAGATTTAAATATTTCACATGCTTGTATGTCTTTTTAATACAACAACTTGAGTAAGCGTGTGAGTTGATTACCAGAAAATTGAAAATTGAAAATAACCATTAAAGAGAACAATGCAAAATATATTTTACATAACACATGACTCCATAGCACTGGAGTGCCCTCTATGCAAGACCTATTTGATTAAATGCTTGATTTGCGTCAAATTTCATACCACTTGAGATCATGCTTTAGCCTTGAGCTATTGAGAACAAGTACAATATCATTATAGAATGAAAATTCAACGACATTATTAAGTTTTCATGTAGATAAGATTGACAAATATCATGAGAAATATTATTTGGTGCTATCATTAATGATTTTGATCAATTAGTTTAATTAGAAATAACAAAATCATATCTAGTGACTTGCTAATTAGAATTTTCAAATTTTTTAAGTGAATTAATTTTAGTCTTTAAATTATTTAAATTGAGTGGCTGAGATTTGATGTAAAAAATTAATTTTACACCAGTGTAAATGGATCATATCCCATATAATAAAGAATAATAATAATATTATGTATAATTTATTACTTACTTATCATTAATTTTGTTATAATAAAATAGTAATTAATAAAAATATAATTTAATTATTAATATTTTTTTTGCAAAGAAATTTAATTATTTATATTGTTAATAATATTTTTTGAATCCTCTCTCCATCCCTATTTATAAGTCATAATTTTGGAAAAAATTTGCCCCTATCTATAAGACAACAATAAAAATATATACCAAATTACATGCTATACTAATAAAAAAAGAAATAATTCTTAAATTAATAATTAATAATAAATAATTTTTTTATTTAATATTAATTTGTTTGTTATTTTTTTATCTATCAAATCACTTTAAATTAAATGTTACATAACTTGTCCACTTTCTTTCTATTCAAACCAACTACCTCTCTTTGCACGTACTTTCTACTTAATTTCACTCATTTTGAGCTTGTTTTAATTGCTAACGAATGAAGCTTAACAAAATGCCCATAAAAATAAATTACAACCAACTTATGCAATTTAATACATATTTGATAATAATAAATAAATTATATGTGACAATAGATAAACCAACTCATACAACACTTTACAAAGTTTGCAACTCCTTGGTGTCAATTGTTACTTGCAGAACTTAGCCTACCCAATGCACATCTTTCATTAGGAGTGGGAGCACTATTAAAAAAAGAGGCACTGATTTGGCAACTCCACATGTATAATGTGTAGAACCATGAATTTAGTCAATTATTGTATACAATGCACGTTCCGCATGGGTTGTAAATTTTTAATTGGATACAATTTCTCTTGGGGTCGAGGCATAACCATGGAGTTGCTAATCGTGCTAAATATATTCACATAAGCAATATGCTTTTTAAACCTAAACTTTATGAAATTGACGAGTAATGAAAAGAAAATAGTATTGGATATTAAGGATTACATTCATTAATATGTTGAAACACTTACACAACATTATTTGGAGTGACCTTAATGAAAACAACTACTATTAAGGAAAAATAACCATCCACAATGATTAACAACCACATAATATTAAATTAAAGGCACTAGAATGATAGCACGTTAACAACCTATATTCTACACATAAAGGTGGTGATTACACAAAGGTGGTGAGTTCCATTAGCCCAAAAGTAGTGTGGATGCATTTAGAGTCATAAATAGTAAGTTTCGGTAAGTTGTGGTAATTCTAAACCCGACTTTTAGATCATCCTCATTGTTAATTTTGTGTGTCATATAATGAATTGTTTCACCCATCAAAAGAATTGGATGTCGATAACAACGCTCATAAATTGTCTTAGGCAGTCAATGATGGTCGTGACTACCAATTTTTTCTTTTTAGTGCCTGCAAACTAATATCCTTTTCCACTTCGATTGCAACTGTGTATTAACTCTCGAATGCAACTGCTTCATGATGCATGTAATTAATGTTATCGTTGTATTTGATGAACAATCACACCTTTGATGAACCCATTGACAAAAATATCTAAAAAGAATGCTTAACTGTTTGGTTGTAGTGAGACATCCAACATGTGTTGCATGACACCTTTATTTATAGTGCAATGTTAAAGGTAATAAACATGACATAAAATAGTACATCATTTTGTTTTCTTGCATTATTATAAATCCACATTGGTGCAACCCATTTTGGGTGCTTCCAATGGAACCCATTTCAACACATCGCTCATTTTTACTTTTCTCAATACAAGCACTTCTACGCCCTAAAATCTCTATAATGGGTCCTACCAAAAAACTCATAGCATTATATTTTAGTAATAACTTATTTATTAATATATAATTATGTTGTTTATAAATTCACTAAATTTTAAAAATTAAGAAATTTTATTTGCTATCACCATGTCAAATATTTGTTGGCGCAATAAAAAATAAAATAATATTAAGTTATTTTTTTATCGAAATAATAAAAATAGCTAACCATACAAAAATACCACAACACAAAAGATTGTAATTAAAATAATAAAAGTAATATAATTAAAACAATAACTAATTTTGTTACATTTAAGAAATAATTCAACAATAAGAAATAGTTTTATATTTTATTTTGTAATATATTTTGTATTATTAAATTGATATACTTAAAAATTTTCTTTCATTTCATTTTTTTATTTTTGCATCAAATATATAGATAAAATATATAAAATTATGATCATCTTAAATTGAGTCAATCAATGTCAGTTGAATGTGGTTGTTCGAATACCACCAATCACATATATGTGATGTCCTCTAAAACTCAACCCTTCAATAATGATGCGAAAATTGTAAAGACTAGGAAAAAAATTGGGACAATATGTACTACAATGAGCCCATCAAAAGGGAATTTATGAAACGATTCTAACAGATTTTTCTCCATTTCGTCATTCTCAAGTTTTTTAATTGTTTTTTATGTTATTAATGGTATTCCACAAATAGATTAATTAGTTAGTTAATCTATGGTTGATAAGAGAACACTTAGGATTGTCTTGAAAACATGTATAAAAAGAAAGGAACTTGATCCTAATTGCGGCCGACTGATAGAACCAAAGTTATCAAAAGGAGCGTGACCCTAATCGTGACCTATCGGTAGAACCAACACTATCAGTTATTAACCCAAGAACTAAGAAAAATCTCTCACAATAGAAAAACTTTCAAATTTCATTAATATTCAAATTCCACCTTTGGAGAGTACAAAAGTTCCCTATTTATAGGCTAACCTTGAAATGTTAAGATAAATTCCCACTAATATGCATTTACCAAATGCATTTATAACTGCATGCCACTAAATGAAAATAAATGACAATAAACATGAAAATAAATTCCCACTAGCCACTAAATGACTTGGAGCATTCTAGTAAGGCTAAGAGAAAATGAAGGTCACAAAAAAATTAAGCCCCAATGATTGGAGCCGTATCCGAATCAAATACATTAAAATGCAGTATCTAGAAAGTGATCCTAGATCGTCTCCCAGTGAGCAATGATCAAACAAACATTCATAACATGTAATAATAAAACAGTAACGAATTGGGGGGGGGGGTTGTTTGTTTTTGTAATTTAAACATCAAGTAAACTTGAATTAAAAACTAACAGAACTAAAACATGTTGTTTCCCCTTTATTCAAAAGCAAGTCTCTTATCCTAGGTTACGAGAATTTATCCCTAATTAGTTCAACCACTTAATCCAACCCGAAATTAATTTACTAAGCGAAAATTAACACAAGGCTGCCATTATGTGATTAAGCAACACATACACCAATTAATCCCTCTCACATGTCCATTAAGCATGAACGTTAATAGAGACAATTAATCAAGCATTAAGCATGCATGGATTAATATCAGCAACAAAAACAGAATAATTGGTGAAGGGGAAAAACTGATCAGAATTTAGTATTAATAACAAAACCTCAAAGTGAGCTATGCTTAATCCTCAAGAGAAAACAACACTAGAGATTCAACCTTCCATAATCAGTAGAAATGAAATGGAATTAGAAGCAGAAAATGAAACTGGAAATTGAAGCAGAAAACGAAACTGGAAATTGCTACATGAACAATAACCCTAAACTGAAAATGAAAAAAATACAATGTCTCTCTGCCTACGTGAACAGTAACACAAAAAACCTCTTAAAAACCCTAGCAGTTGGGCTCACTAAAATAAGGTCTGGTGGCCCAATTACAAAAATACAGCCCAAAAACGAAATAAAATAAAATTAGACGACAAATAAAATTGTCTACTCTATTCAAGTCCAAGCTGGTTCAGCCCAATTCTGGATCCAAGCCCAATTGCTTATAATTCTCCTGAAATTAAATTAAAACACAAAATTAGTCAAGTAGGCCCAAATGATAAAAATGCATAATTAATTTGACAATTAAGGCTAATCATTAATTAAAATGGTGACAGAAAGAGATAAGAAATAGGAGAAAATAATGACACATCACCCAAAAACACTATGAAAATTACAAATAAAATAACAAAAATTGGACTTAAGTTATTATCTAATCAGCCCAATATTAATAGTCCACCAAAATTGATCAACTTGGCCCATGGATGCTTCTAGTCTTGTAAATTGGGCTTCCCAAAGTGATTCTTCAAGTTAGCCTCAAAGCATCTTCATCAATTTGTAGGAAAGTGATCCAATTAAGTGCATCCCTTAATTCACATTGCTCTTCTTTCTCTTTGATATTTAGAATCAGGCCTTACCATGCTTACTTCATCCTTTTAGTCTTGGACCTTGTCATAGGACCTCCAATCCCATGTAAAGAATCACAAGACGGGTTGGTTGCACCTCTATCAATTGTTTTACACATGTTAATAGCATATTAGATAATAAATTAATTTGGGTACAAGATCTGCTTTGGAACCTTATATAACCTATTTAGCATGTGAAATGACTTATAGGATTGTCGTTGACCCTAACCGTGACTTGATATAACCAACAATATGAAAACACTCAATTCATTTCGATAAACTTCTTCTATTTTCTATTACATGGCTTCCTAAGATTTGAAAACACTAAGAGTTTGTTAGGATAGGGTAATTTAACTAGGTAATGTATTTTTTACGGGGAATGAAATTCCTTTCTATTAAAAGTAACTTTTGGATATTTTACTAAAAGGAATTTAAAATTTTAGGATTTAAGAAGGAATTTTAGTTAGCTGAAAAAATAGAATTTCAAATTCCATCTCAAGAGAGTGATTTTGGAAATTCTCACTCTGGATAGAGGTGCACCTTGCACCTCGATGTTGAGCCCCTCTCACTCACTCTCGCATGCGGAGCCTCACTCTTGAACTTTTTTCTTTGGTTTGTCTTACTCTATTATTTACTTGTGTTTTTTTTTTATTGAGATTTGGTTAAAGGGTTTCATGGTTTTGATGTTGTTCTTCTGTGATAATTGTTTTGTTTTATTCTCATCTTAATCTAAATAGCATTTTACTTAACTGAATTCCAATCTAGGGTTTATATATTTTCCTCAATACTTGTTCTCGCAAACCTAATCCCTGGCTCTCGAACTTCTATCTCCCTGTTTTAAAATGTCTGGGTGAAATTCAAAATGTGTTTTCTCTTTCTAATATTGTAGTGAAGAATAAAGAAGATAAAACAAAATTATGAATTGCTTGGTATGATAATTTTTAATTTATTTGTCTCTTTCATTATAGAGAGAAACACTATACATGTTTGACAAGATTCAGAATCAAAAATTAGTTGACTGAAGATCTATAATTCCTAGAGAGGATGTTGATTATGCTTTCTAGGCTGGTAGATTAGCGACAATACACTGGATTACACAATCAAGCAGTATCATTTCTCAAATAGACTAGTCAACTTTTCGATTTTTCTTACCAATTCACAAGTTTTTAGAAATTTTGAATTTATATGTGTAGATTCTTCCTTCTACATTGTATCCTTTTTTTTAATTGATACTTCTTTAGTTTAAACTTGAGTGAAATTTCAGAAATGGTATCTAGTAGCATGTGGTTTGCAAGGAGACCTCCTGGTTGTGCACTTATGCTTTTATTAACTTTGATGGTATGTTTTGAAGCATTTTTTAATGTAGTAAAATGTCGTTATTTGTTTTTTAACTACTTCTGCATTGATTTAATGTACAAAGAATTAAGAATGGGAACAGAGGAATGGTTGCTTTGGAGGGTTATGGCAAGCAAGCAACATATCTATGACATAATGTATTTGTGTTTATGAGTCGTGTGCTATTGCAACTAACATGTGGACCACGTGAGTGCTTCCAGTGTTCTGCACATGTTCCTATTAGCAACTTGCACTACAATAATATAATGTTGTTTACCATTTCTTATTTTGAAGATGCTTCTGTTGTTGGAAACTTGCAATACAATATGTGAAAATGACTAATGGAATGTTTTGTTATCATAGATGCCACTTGTCAGGAGAACTATTGATGTTCTTTTCACTTAATTGTAGGATATGCTTTCCTTCATGTTATTTTTCATGTACTTTATATTATTGCATATAGGTGGAAGATCTCACAAAGGTAGGAGTAAATTTAAGAGTAAAACTTGGACTGCACGAACGCAGAATAAGTAAACATGTGTTTTACTTTTTAGTTTATCTAAAGAACATATATCTCCATATTAAATAGTGTGAAATACAATTTTTGTGTAAGTGTTACAATATTGTTTAACATGACAAAAGGAAGAAAATAAAGGTTGGTGTTTCTGTTACAAGTAATTTTGAATTTTCTAACAAATTTTCTAAAGGTATGAATTACAGGATGAAAGTAGAAATGACTAAATACAAACATTTAATATCTTGAAATCTTAGCAGCTTTTTATATTTTCTTCTTTAAACTTTGAAGTAATTAAAAGGATTTAATGAAAGGTATTGAGTATTAAATGCTTTTAAGTAAGTTTTATATGAACAGTTGTTAGCAAGACCCTTAAAATTTAATATAAATAAAGACGGGACTGTTTGGATGGAGACTATCTTTCACCAATGTTATTTTATTTTTGATGGGTGGAATGGGGGAGATGAATTGCTCATGAGATTTGAAGATATGGGGCAATCTTTTGTCCTTTCTTTGAGATCTCGTGAAATTTGTATGTGCTTTAATGTGTTAATGCATTTGACACCTTTTATTGTGCAAATGCAACAATTTTTAAGAGATTTGTAAAATATGATTTGGACATGCCCACAACTCAACAAGAACTCATTCCATACATAGTCATTAATTAGCACGCATAGAAGAACATATTACCTTTTATCCCCTTATTGAGTTCGGAAAATGTTGTTTGGACTTGGGCTTTAAAATGGAGAGGGTGGTTTGTGTGGGAAGAACAACAAGTGGAAGAATTGGGAAATTTGCTACAAAATTGTAACTCTAGGAAGGAGGTGAGGTCTTTTGGTTGAGAAAAAAAAAACTAGTTGTTGGTCTCTTTTGCAAGACCGTAACACAAAGAGGGACACCCAAATTCTTAAAGTAAAACTTTCTAGGGACTATGAGCATTATATAAGCTATGCTTTTTTTTTTTGTACATATTTTCCTATAAATACAAAAAGAAAAAAATGGTGGGGCGCTAATGCAAGTAGTTGTTTACCAATCTTAAATCTCATGAAGAAAGCACAAGTTCAAAATTATTTATCCTTTTTTCCCTTTCTGGTAAATGTCCCAATCAAAACAAAACAGCATGAGAAAAAGTAGAACACCATAAAAATGCTTGAGTTCAGGACATCTTTTAATTTTTTCACTTTAAAACATTGAAAACCGTTTGTTTGTTTCCTCTTTTTTCATTTTATAATAATCCTTTTCTTTTGTTACCATGAGATAATAGGAATCTAATAACAGTTTAAAATGTTTGAATGGATCGAAGACCAATCAATTTCACCACCCCCACCAAAGAATTTAGTGAAAAAGACTAACACAGGATGCTAAAACCCTTCTTTTACAGGTGCGCCAACACCTCTAAATGGTGGAATTTACTTTAGAAACTCATGGCTAATCTTTACAATAAATAATAATAAAAAAACAATAACAAGAAACAGAAAATTCCCAAACTTAGTAGTGAGCAAACCAAAGCCAAGACCCTTTGTTTTTTTCCCCCTTAACATAGAAAACTTGTGTAGTCCTCCAAAAGCATGCATGGCTTCTGCTGTTGCTAGGACATCTTGTACATACATCTTTCTTGGCTTTTAAACTTTAAAGGTACATTAATTGCTTTACATGCAAGCACTGATCTCAATTCCATTGAAATTTGTGACACAACTAGCCTCTCAATAAAAGACACATTATCCGTTTGGACTAATGAATGCTTTCATGTCTTGCCACTTCTTTTTAGTTCTATTAATTGTTTGAACTTTGTAAATAATTGTGTTGTGCCTCATAGTTTAGGGAAAGAAAACTTTACCCATAATGCTATGCATTATATATACTATTTGTTATTTCCTTTTTTTCCTCCTTTGTTAGAGTGCTTTTGTGAACAATTTATTAAAGTTAATGACATCCTTTTGATATTATATTACTTTTATTTTAGTTATATAGTGTGGATAGTCAAGAAATGGAAAGTAGTATAGTTGATGCTTCAGTTGCTTCAAGAAAACGTAGAAGAGATAAAGAGGAGGAAGAAGAACTTGAACAAGCATTTTTCATTATTGGTAGTGTTGCCACTATGCTTTTGGGTGCAATGACTTGGTATCATGACAAATACTTTGTTAAGGAACCTGCCCGAAATTTGGAATTAGAAAGGCATAGTTTCCTCAATCGTCTATACAGGGGAACAAAAACTGATTGCATTGAACAATTAAGGGTTAGTAAAAAGGCATTTTTTAAGCTTTGTAGAATTTTACAAAAGAAAGGGCAATTGGTAAAAAAAGAAATGTTCCTATAACTGAAGCTGTGGCAATGTTTTTGCATATTCTTGCTCATAACCTAAAGTATAGAGTTGCGCACTTTAGTTATTGTAGATCCATGGAAACAATAAGTTGGCAATTCAAGAATGTCATGCGAGCTATAATGAAAGTAAGCAAAGAACATTTGAAGTTCTATGACTATAATCTAGAGGGCTCGGTGGAAAACAAATGGAGATGGTTTAAGGTAAGTTTGTCCTTTGTTAGTAATTATAAGGTACTTTAAGTGATTACAACTTATTTTTTTATTTTGAAATGTTTTTAGAATTCGATTGGAGTACTTGATGAGATACATATTCCAGTAACAGTTGTTGCAGAAGATAGGCCTAGATATCGTAATAGAAAATGTGATATCTCTACACATGTTTTAGGAGTTTGCGGTCCAAATTTAAGGTTTATATATGTGTTGCTTGGGTGGGAAGGGTCAGCAGGAGATTCTCGAGTATTGCGGGATGTTTTGCATCATCAAAACTGTCTCCATATTTCAAATGGTAATATCATGAAATGATGATACTTTATTTAACATGTAAAAGAAATATGCATGATTTTTTTGTAGGAAAAAAGGTGTTCAAAAAATACACATTGCAGAATAAAATGATCTATTTTATATTTAAATTATATTATAAATAGATGACATATTAAAAATGTACTTGTCGATGAGCTCTTGAAGCATAAAAATTCTTCAATAGTGTGAAGACTCTATGTGTATCCACACCAAGACTGACCTTTATTCATCAACAACTTTGACAAGTGGAAAAATAAGAATAGAGAAGTGATATTTGGGAGGATTTCAACGTGCAGCCCAAGGCTCTATTTATATTTATAGCACGCTAAGGATACCAAATTTCTAATCAAATCAAAATCATTATTGATATTATTCCTTTTTAAGCTATATTATTTCTTGTTACCTTTTATTGCTAACTATTTAGCAGTTAAAATTGAAATAATAATTAACCAAGTCAAACTTGTATCTAGCCGCCTTTTCAACCCAAATTCCAAATACAAAATCATACATGTTTGTTTCTCTTCTTTCACCAAATCTTTCATATTATTTTATATTTTCAGTGCTAGCAAAAATATAATAATATTCCACCTTTTTGAAATCAATTAATCATTTGATCATATTAAATTCTCTAATTTAATTAATCATCAAATATTAAAATAATTTCTTTAACAGAGATTAGAACACTTGTTTGTGTATGACCCCGTAGGTTCAATACTAAGCCGGTAATATATTAATCAAATTAATATAATAATCAAGGTAGGCGTCTAGCAACACTCCTTAACGTCTGGATAGCATGAGGTAGCATTTTACTTTCAAGAATCATTAGAAGAGTAGTGTAATAATTTCTTCCATCTTTATAGCTCTGGGTTAACTCTAGAGTATGGTATTACTGTCAAACCCTTTTGAGTTAACTCATAATGACTTAAGAAACTCATTTCTTCTTTCATTTAATTTTCCTAGCCAGGATATGATTTTATTCATAGAGCTCAAACTCATTACCAAGAGTTGATGGATTCTTTCTTGATTAATCATTAATTCTATAGGTATTTAATCATATCCAATATCCATTCAATAAGTGCTCTAAAGCATTAGGTGTCCGGAATCAAAATACAACAAATAACCTGTTAATTACTATGACAATCTCAGGTCAAAGAAAGCTATTATACCTCTTCTTGAGAATTTTCTATTAACAGATTATGGTAAATTTTAACCATTAGAAAATTTCAATTGAGTCAGTTCAATGATCACATCAACATGTGACTCATCTATATATGAAAATTAATAAAAGAGATCTATTAATATTTATTCAATAAATACTATCACATATATATTAATCTATCCGGATTATTGATATCTTATTTACAATAATCCTATGATGAGGAACGGTTTAGATTAAAATTAGAACAAACTTGTTTCTAATTATCATAATCTCTACTATAATAACAAGTCTTTAATTTTAATCAAGGACATTATCAAATGGACCATTTAAAATAATACTTTATTATTAAAATTAGAATTGATTACATGATGACTTGGATCATGGGCATACAAATTTATTCCCAACAATCTCCCACCTGCCTAGAGCCAATCATTCATGAACTTTATTCCTAATTCCCATTTGTGCTTGTCAAACTTTCTTATGCCAAGCGCCTTGGTGAAGGGATCTGCTGCATTCTCCTTTCCATCTACCTTTTCAATCTTAACGTCACCATATTCTATTATCTCTCTAATCAAGTGATACCTTCGAAAGTTATGTTTGGGCTTCCGGTGTGATCTTGGTTCCTTTGCTTGAGCAATAACCCCATTATTGTCGCACAATAATGGGACCGACTCTTCTATTGAAGGAACAACACCAAGTTTTTAAATATGAACTTTTTCATCCAAACAGCTTCTTTAGCGACTTCACTTGCCAAATATTACTCTTTAGTTCAGTTTCAATTTAGAGTCTCCATAAATGAATAATTGGTCTCTACATAACCATATAACCAAAAAAATACTTTTGTGACAAGTACAAATGACACAAAATTGTCCACACATAATTAGACTGTCACAAAACCACATCACAGTTTGAAATACTTAATATTCATGACTAATATACACCATCCTGTCTACTTAAACAACCAACACAAAAAACCTTTAATTATAAAAAAGGGTACCCCTCCCTTCATAGAAAAACAAATAAGGCCAACTTACATCAACAAAAAATAACTAATGATAAGCAAAACTCTTTCTAAACATAACTTAGTCCTAAATTGGAATATATCACTGAAAAAAAACAAGTGAAGCAAACCAAAATCAACAGCCAAAAGGGTTCCTACAATCTACATCACCTTAGAGACCAAGTTTCAACCTAACACTGTATACCACTTGAGATAGACCCATCTAATTCCATTTGCAACTTATCTTTACCTTGTACCACCAACATTCTAAATCCAACTACATATATAACTATTGATTACAATATACCAAACAAATAATTTCACTGCTCTATGTAGATTTGGCCAATTCTCAAAATCTTCCTTCCACTGAAATCTTAGATAAGTGACAAAAACCCTCAAACAAATCATTGGCTTTATTGCCCAGACCAAACATACCATGCATATGACAAATTCTTTGTTTTGCTTGATAGCCAAGACAATGAGGTTCACACTATTGAATCACATTATTTATCCTTGTTGATAGACTCATCTTTTAAAAACAATGCTATTTTGGTGTTTCCATAACATTCACACGGTTGCACACCAAACCACCAATCACTTCCCATTAGCTTCCTTGTTTAATGCCAATGTGGGATGTTGAAGAATGTAACTTCCGATATCCCAATGTTGTACCATCACTATACCAAACAAATTATAACACTAATTGCATATGGAAACTTGCAAAAAAAACAACCAAATGACCACTTGTCTCAGCATACTCCTTACAAAAAGTGTAAAGGCAAATATCACAAGAAAGGAGATTGAATTGTGATTTTTACTAAACTTAAAACCTCTTTTGGAAAACAACAATGCTATCATCTAATGAAGAAAATCTAAGGAAACAAATATCAAATTTTCGCAAGACAAAACAGACAATAATTTTAAATCATATAAAAAGAAAGAGATTTTCAAAAGCAAAGATCAAATTCAAACCCTAAGTCAGTTTAAAGAGTAGAAGAAAAAATAACTAGCGTAAGACACAATAAATTTATACTGGTCCATCTCAACCACCGAGACTATGTCCAGTTCTTGGCAGCACACCAAGTTCTACTAACTTCAACAAGTTACAAGTATTTATTGTTGTGACTTCTGGTTTTTCAACTCAAGCTCTACATCAAGCTTGTTACAACCAATATTCTTTATCCTACCAAGCCATTGTTGGCTCTAACATAAATCAGAAGATTTGTTTGTTTGATTGTCAATGACTAACACTCAATCATCTTATAGACAGATAGATAATTTCAACACTTAGTCTTTTCTCTTAAGATAATCAAAGTGTTTTGAGAGCTTTTCTAAACTTTACAAGAATCTATACATAAATCTTTTTACAGAAAAAAATGAATAATGAGCTCTTCAATTCATGCTTCATGTCTTCCAAGCTTCTGATATTTATAGGCCTCTTTCAATCAAGTTTATGTTGTCTCTAAATGATCATAGTTCCTCTCTTAAGTTTGTGTTTGAAGAATATGGTCATTGGAGCATTAAATGTGTGCATTAAATGCACTTACTTCTTCATGATAAGAAATCACTCTTCATCGTTGGCATGTCAAACATTACAATAGGAAACCAATTTTTTTTTTGCGTCAGAGTAGGCCTATTGCAGCATAACTCTTCTTTTGATGGCAATTGAGGATTTTCAGAGCTTGACTTAATTTATTATTCACAGGATTCAACAAATCCTAGGAGAATATCTCTACAAAATAGATCTCAAATACAAAGTATTAACTGAAGTCTTAAATACCATCTTTAAAGTTGTATTTGATCATGATTCCATGTTGTTATCGTTTGAAACATCAGACCCAGACTTTGCGAAACATGTTCTGATAGTGCATGAGACACAACTTTTATCCTTTGTATTTGCTTACATCTAATCAAAATAATTAAAGGTCTTGATTCGTCTTAAGACACAAATGTCTTTTGAGTTAACAATCTCTCCATAAGTTAACAATCAAAATAATTAAGGGTCTTGATTTAAAAGTTGAAGGCAAATTTATAATATTTTACATTAAAGCATTAGTCAATCCTATCATAACCAAATCATAATGCATCCTAAGACTTTGAGATAAAGTCTGAACAAATAATAGAAAACATCTCATATTATTCATATGAGTTTTCACATCAAGAAGATAAGTTTTTTTAGTACAAAATAAAATGTTTCATTGTAGAAATTTAAAATTTTGAAATATAAAAACTCCCCCTAGACTGATTTTTTTTTTCAGACTTTAGACTCCCCTTCAGATGATCTTATGCTTCGGCTTTTACTTTTTCTCCCCCTTTTGTTTGGCAACTTCTTCATCAAGCTTTAGACTCCCTTTTTCCATGAACAGACCATGTTGAAAGAAGTTTCTTGAGTGAAGCAAGTATGGTTCAAGGTTTGATAGAATCGCCCAATTTCATGGTGAATTGCATCTGCAAGTGGCTTATCGTCAGGTTGCAGACTAGAGCAACATTTCTTAAGTCTGTTAAACCTTTTCATGGTGTACTAATCCAGCTTGGTAAGCTCAACCTTTTACGTTAGAGCTTCCATCTCATGTTTGAAAAGGCGACTAAGAAGAGCTTTAACGTATCTAGTTGGGGAAGCATCTTTAATCAACAACTCCTTGCCTTTGTAGCAGTTGGCTTTTGATACATGATAGGCTTATCAACTATTATATGAAATTGTGTCTCTAAAGTCACTAGGCAAGAGAATTGTTGATGAGAATCCTGAAACTGGCCAAATACAGGCTAAAGGCCCAAGTGGAGATGGATGAAGGCCCAGAGGCAAAGACACTATCAAGACTATTAATTGTTGTTGAAGGCCCATATTAATTTGAAGGCCCATAATAAATATGTTCTAATTTTTTATTTATAATTTTTTTTATGAGAATCCTGAAACTGGCCAAATACAGGCTAAAGGCTCAAGTGAAGAAGGACGAAGACCCAAGTGGAGAAGGACAAAGCCCTCGAGTGGAGAAGGATGAAGGCCCAAGTGTAGAAGGATGAAGGCCTAGAGGCAAAGACACTATCAAGACTATTAATTGTTGCAGAAGGCCCATATTAATTTGTAGGCCTAGAATAAATATGTTCTAATTTTTTATTTATAATTTTTTTTTGGCGTCATCCAAATCTCCGTAGCCTGTATCAAGCGATTCGCTCCTAGTCAGGATCACATCATCTGGTATCAGAGCTTCGGCTCTTGATACAGGTTCTATCCTATCCTATTTTTTTTCTTTGTAATTTGTCCAGGTTCGTGTTTTGTCCTTGTTATGTTATTTGCGTTCTTGTTTGCGTCTTGTTTCGTTCTTGTTTGGGTCTTGTTGCGTTATGGTTTTTTGTCCTTGTTCTGTTATTTGTTTTCTTGTTTGCGTCTTGTTGCGTTCTTGTTTGTGTCTTTGTTTCGTTCTTGTTCTTGTTCTTGTCACGTTTTTGTTCTTGTTCTTGTTTCTTTCAAACTTTGTGTCAAAAAAAATCTGTTTGAGTTCTGTTTCAAGTTTAAAAAAAAGTTGCAGAAATTTTGAAAAAAAAAAGAGAAGAAAAGAAAAAAAAGTGGGTGTTTGATCTTTGAACACGAAATTGAGGCAGTTAGAGGTGCTTTTTTTTTGTTTGGCAAGTCTGTTATTCAAATCTTTTTTATTCTATCTGTTATCTTCCTTGTTTATTCTATTTGTTATCCAAATCTGATCTGTTATCCAAATCAAATCAAATCCAAATTTGTTATCCAAATCAAATCAAATCAAATCTGTTATCCAAATCAAATCTAATCTGTTATCCAAATCAAGTCTAATCTGTTAACCAAAATTAAATCTGATTTGTTATCCAAATTAAATATGCTACACAGTCTATGATAATTAAACTGTCTTTCCTGTTATATACCTTGTGTGTCTAATTTGATTCATCCAGGAACTTAAGAGGGAGTGAGTGGTAAAAGGCAAGAGTGAAAACATCACACAAAAGCTTATATTGAGAGCATCAAACACGAGTGAACTACCATCAAAGAGAGAAACACATGAGTAGAGTGTGGTGAGGTCCTGAATCTTTTTTTTTAAATTACTACAAAATTCTTTGTTCCTTAATCATGGCAGGAGCTGGTGACAATGATGGTGTATATCATCAACTGGACAGATCTCAGCGCTTATTACTGGACGCGATGACTACACAAATGCAACGTTTGTTGAATCGTAACAATGAAGAGCTCTACAGGCGAATAGAAGGACTAGAGCACCAAATGAATCCAAATGCTGGGAGACCTTATGGTGGCAACAAAAGGGTCAATGATGGATCAAACCGAATAGAGGGGCAAGACAAAATTGAGGGAGTAAAACTCAATGTATCCTCTTTTAAAGGTAGGAGTGACCCAGACGCCTACCTTGACTGGGAGATGAAGATTCAACATGCATTCTCCTACAATGATTATCCTGAAGAGCAGAAGGTGAAGTTAGCAGCAGCTACATTCTCAGACTATGCCCTTGTTTGGTGGAAGAAAAATCAAAGAGAGGTGAAGAGAGAAGAAGGGCGGGAGATAGATACATGGACTGAGATGAGAAGGGTTATGCGAAAGAGGTATGTTCCAACTAGCTATAGTAGAACCATGCAGAAACTCCAGAGGTTATCCTAGGGAAGTTTGATTGTTGAGGACAAGGAGATGGAGATGGCACTAGTGAGGGCCAACATTGAAGAGGACACCAAAGCAGTGCATGATGGCTTCACCAACAAGATTTCTTTCCAGCACCATGACCAGAAAATTATTCTTAAACCTCTATCCCTCAGAGAAGTGTATGATGACCAAATCATAAGGAGAGAAAAGAGAGAACAAACGAGAGAGACAATAGTGAGGCACCACAGAGGAATAGAAAAAGGAAGAGTGATACCCTTGATGATGCAAGCTCCATTGGAGCTTGTAGGCATAGGATCTTCTTCATCAATGGATTCCTTTGCTTCTTGGAAGATGAATGGCAGCGGAATGGAGAAAGGGAGAGAGAGAGGAGACGCCACTTCAAGGAGAAGATGAGTCTAGAAGAAGCTCACCACCATAGGAGGCCATGGATAAGAGCTTGGAGGAAGAAGGAGATGAATGAAGGGAGAGGGAGAGAAGAGCACGAAATTTTGTGCTCTAAATGAGCTTTGAAATCTGAAGTTTAATATTCAAATCATCAAAGTTGGAAAAAAATGCACACACATGACATCTATTTATAGCCTAAGTGTCACACAAAATTGGAGGGAAATTCAAATTTCACTTGAATTTGAAATTGAATTTGTGGAGCCAAAATTTCACTAATTATGATTAGTGAATTTTAGTTATGGTTCAGCCCACTAATCCAAGATCAATTCCAAGATTCTCCACTAAGTGTGCTTAGGTGTCATGAGGCATGAAAAGCATGAAGGACATGCACAAAGTGTGACTATATGATGTGGCAATGGGGTGTAGTAAGCAAATGCTCACCTCCCCCTCTAAAATTTAATTGGATTGGGCTTCTACCAATTCAATTAAATTTATTTCCAACCACACACATCAAATATCCACTTAGTGCATGTGAAATTACAAAACTACCCTTAATACAAAAACTAGTCTAGGTGCCCTAAAATACAAGGGCTGAAAAATCTTATATTTCTAAGGTACCCTACCTACATTATGGAGCCCTAAATACAAGGCCCAAAAATAATGAAACCTTAATCTAATATTTACAAAGATAAGTGGGCTCGTACTTAGCCCATGGGCCCAAAATCTACCCTAAGGCTCATAAGAACCCTAGGGCCTTCTCTTGCATCTCTGGCCCAATCTACATGGAGTTTTCTATCCAATGCCCTTGCGGGGTAGAATTGCATCATTCCCTCCCCCTTGAAAAGGATTTGACCTCAAATCCCGAGGTTCTTGAAACTTTGGGCTTTTTTCCTCAACACCTGTAAAAAGAACAAAAACATATGTATTAGTGGTGTTTAGTATGTTGAAGTAAGGTAAGGTCTGAAAACTCATTTCCTGGGCATCTTCCCATGAAGGAACATAGTTCCTCATCAACTCAATGAGTGGCGCTACAAGTATAGAATAATATGGGACAAACCTTTTGTAAAAGTTTGTTAAGTCATGGAAGCCCCAAATTTTTCTTACACTTGGTGGAGTGGGCCACTCAGGAATGACTTTTATTCTCTTAGGGTTCCTGGGAACCCCTTGATCACAATTTAAAAAATTAAGAAAAGTAAAGCAATAGAACATACCTTTTTCTGTATTTTCATGTTGATTATTCCTACCAAAAAGTATGACAAACCTAAGGTGTCCCATATGAGTACCTAAGTTTGTATTGAAACTAAAAATAAGAACAAACCTACCTAATGAGTCCCTATGTACACAAATCATGAAGATGTTGGGTGCACGAGTGATTTTACAAAAGAGTGTTGCACCACCCAAAGCATTCATCACACCACCTATTTTAGGGATTTGGTGCCTAATAATACCTATTTTGGGCACCAACAAAGCACAAGGATTTAATCTCTTGCGAACCAAACCCTCATCCAACAACTCCTTTACTTGAGGAATAAACTTAAGCCTATAAGATGTGGCAATGCTAACAAGTGTCTTTTTACAAAGGAGAAAATGTGGAGGTTGTCTAAGAAGGGAAATTTCTTTAATATTTGTCTTTATTTCAAAATGTCTTTCCTTCTTAGCTAACCTCTTGGAGGAGACACTTACCTCCTTACACTCCTCCTTAACCATTAAAGGTTGTCCTTCTTCTTGGGGGTAGATCTCTTCACTAGATTCTTCCCCTTTTGCTTCTTCACTTTTACTAGAGGAAGGTGAAGTAGTAGCCTCATCTTGGCTACTATAAATGTCTTGGCCCCTCATAATCATGGTTTTCTTGGTGGGGCATCGAGAAGTAATGTGTCCTCTTCCAAGACATTTAAAGCACTTCATGGAGCTAGTCTTCTCTTGCATACTAGCCTTAAGGGGTTGCTTTTCTATTGTCTTCCCCTTATCATCTTTGGGCTTAGAAGGTCTCACCCCTAAGATTCCTTGACCTTGGTCTTTCTTTGGATAAGAGTGAGAGCCATAAGATTTTGAAGTAGACTTCCTTTTAAGTTGTTGCTCTACCCTTATTTCCCAATCTAAATTAGCCTCTACATTGTCCTTCCCAAGGAAGTATGAGAGTTTAATGTTAACCTCTTGAGGCTTTCTTTCATTTTCTCTCCTATGGGAGTGAGGTCTAAGATGTGACCTATGCCTTCCTTCATAATAGTCACGAAGTTCTTCACTTAGGCTCTTGCAAGAGTTATGACTACTATAGGCGACATGTTTTTCTCTTTTCATTTCTTTCATTATTTTTCTTCTTTCTTCCTCTCTTATTTTCTCTCTTTCATCTTGACTTATTTCTTCCACTCTTTTTTTACCTTTTTCTTTTCACTATTGTTTTTCTTTCCACAACTTAAGGGATCTCAACTCATCTAATATCTTATACAAGGGGTCCTTAGGAGTAGAACCCTCACCATTAACACTAGATGAAGAATGAAGACTCATGTTGGTTCCTAAGTTATGGTTCTTTCTTGTTGGGAGTTTGAAAACAAAAGGTAAAATAAACTATGGTTGAAACTAGCCAAAATAAACACTAAAAGAGGTGTGAAAGATAAGGTAAAAACTAATTGGTAAAAGGCAAGCTATCTAGGCGGTTTGACAATGGAGGGTAAAGGAAATAAGCTATGAAAATAAGCAAGAAATTAAAGTGCAAGAAATGCAAACTAGGCGGATCCTAGGAGTGTTTGGATGACCTCATTTAAGGTTCCCAACAAAACACTCACTATCCTAAGGGGAAATTGCCTAAAATTATTACACACAAATGGAAGTAGGGTGACCTAGCGGAGGCTCCCAACTTACTTCCAATGAAAGGCCTTTTTGTTACAAAATTTGAAAGCAAAGCAAATTGCCAATTACAAAATTACAAAGAAAAAAGTCCTCAATTGTGGTGGCTATTCTCTCTTTAGTGTTTCACTCAATTTGGAGTGCTTCTTAGTCCAATAGCTCTTAAGGTGGTTGGCCCCTTGCTTCTTGACTCAAATTCTTCAAGATATGGCACCAATCCTCCTTTCCAATTCCCTATATGGCAACTCACAAGCAAGGAAACAAAGAGACAAGCAATAACCAAAGACCAAAAAAAAATGAAATGAAAGCTAAACCAATAGAGTTTTAACAAGACAAATTTCCAA
Source organism: Glycine max (assembly GCF_000004515.6). NCBI lineage: Eukaryota > Viridiplantae > Streptophyta > Magnoliopsida > Fabales > Fabaceae > Glycine > Glycine max. Next base: position 9,631,829 of record NC_016088.4, on the reverse strand, counting down.
GGATTATTCAACAATTAAAGCAATGAAAAGCACAAAAAAGCAAGCTAGGACTCAAAGAGAAACCTAGAATGGCTCTAGAGTAGAGTAGAAAAACTCTAAAAAAAAAGACTCAAGAAACCTCTAGTTTTGGCACTTGTTTTCACAATAATTTTCAATTGAAATTTCAGAACTAGGATTGGTATAAAATAGGCACCAATTATAGAACAAAGTTTGAGCCAAAACAACAAGCACACTTTCCTTTCACTTTTTTTTTTCCTGGACACTGATTTTTCTGCCAACTTGTGAGATTTTTCTTATTTTTTCCTTTAATCCAAATCGCTTGGTTCTTTTTTTATAATTTTGGTCCAGATGTCTAAAAAATTCAGTAAAATATTCAGCTCAAAAAACGTAGTGACCAATTCCCAGTAATTTATACAAGTTTGTATGTTCAAGCTGTCAGCACCAGCGATTTCAACCTAGAAATCAAGAGTAGTGTTTATGTTGCTTAAGGCTTGGATAGTTACAATTTGTGTTTGCTTATGCTCAATTATCTTGAATAACACAATTAAAGAGAGCTTAAGACTTATTTTGATTCACAAATCCAGCCACAACTCAGCACCACAACTCAACTTCATCATAGGCATCATGTAGGAAACCTAGAAAGCAAAAAAAAAAGTTCAAGAACAAGACTACTTCTAGGAATTGATTTAGAACATGTTATGAACTAAATAACATGCATGCATTAGACTCAAAATTAAAAAGATAGGCTAAGAGTGACAAGAATACATGAACAAATGTATCTAGAATTCAATCAACAAAATAAAATTCAAAACAAACTTAGAACATAATGTGACAATTACTATGACTAAACATGACTCTAAGACAACATAGATTAAGTGATTTACACTTAGATTTTTGTGTTTTTTTTTCTAATCAATATTTTGGAACAAAATTTAGATCTAAAGGTTCAGCACAAGAATATTATGAATGAAAAATGATAGAACCTAAAATCAACACAAAAACAAAGATTCAAGAGTAGATCTACAAAATTTGAACCATAGAAATGCAAGAACAAGTGTTGATCTAAGATTTAATCGGTTTTTTTTAATCTACTCTAAACAGCACCAAACCACAAGACAATGGAGGATATACATGGAGAATAAGATGAAGAACAAGGAATTAAAGAGAATTCACCGAACAAAAAGATAGAGGAAGCAAAAGAACATCACCTAGATGAAGATGCTCTTGATACCACATGATGCAAGCTCCATTGGAGCTTGTAGGCCTAGGATCTTCTTCATCAATGGATTCCTTTGCTTCTTGGAAGATGAATGGCAGCGGAATGGAGAAAGGGAGAGAGAGAGGAGACGCCACTTCAAGGAGAAGATGAGTCTAGAAGAAGCTCACCACTATAGGAGGCCATGGATAAGAGCTTGGAGGAAGAAGGAGATGAATGAAGGGAGAGGGAGAGAAGAGCACGAAATTTTGTGCTCTAAATGAGCTTTGAAATCTGAAGTTTAATATTCAAATTGAAATTCTGATACTGGGGACAGATGTCGTACCGGATGTCACGACATCACGCTTCAGAACATGCAGATTATGTGTGTCCGTATGAACAGATTAAACAAGTAAATAACACAAGAGAATTGTTAACCCAGTTCGGTGCAACCTCACCTACATCTGGGGGCTACCAAGCCAGGGAGGAAATCCACTAAATAGTGTTAGTTCAAGGTCTAACAGCCACTGTTTACAACCTTCTCACCTAACCACTACCCGTGCGATCTCTACCTAAGAGCCACTCTTAGATATGAGAAACCCCGCTCACTCCCTCTCAAACACTCTCCCGTGTTTACAATTAAATCAAAGACACACCAGAGATCAACTCTGAACAAAAGAGATCAACTCTACACACTAGAGATCAACTCTACACACTAGAGATCAACTCTACACACTCAGGTCCAACACTTGATGTTAGGGTACCATCAAGGTGGCTCACAAAACACTCAAGTCCCAAAACTCACAAAATAACTCTTCAATCCCGGACTTGGTACAGAACTCGTGCAGCCTCCATGATTATATAGCAATGTGCGTTTCTGGGCTGCAACGGCTTGTGCTGGAGGAGATCTATCATTCTTCCTGAAAATCTGCAGTTAAAGAACTAAAAGATATAGTTTGATCTTTTAGTTTTTATCTTTAATCTTTAATCCCTGAACGAACTCTTCTACTTTGAAATTCGAACTTTAATTATCTTTTAATTCGTTCCAGAAGATAGATCATCTAATCTCTTGCTAACTGCACAATAATCTGTTAAAGATATAACAGATTTATGTGTCCAGTATTTTCGGGCAAGATGTCAGGACATCGTATCCGACATCGTGGATCCTGCAGCTTCAATGCTTCATTTGACATTTTATCTTGACTTATGCATTGTGCAACAACTCCAGTATTTTCGGGAAGGATGTCAGGACATTGTATCCGACATCGTGGATCCTGCAACTTCAATTCTTCATTTGACATTTTATCTTGCCTTGTGCATTGTGCAGCCCGATCTTATTCCTTGACATAACGTTGGACATTATGTGCAGCAACTCCAGCTTTCCTTCATTGTCTAAGTGCTTATGTTTTAACAAAATCTTAGCCAATCTTTTAAAACTCCGTAGAGCTAAGCACTAACAATCTCCCCCTTTGGCAAATTTTGTCTAAAACATACTTAGACACTTCCTGAGCAGGTACGAGCAGTTATGCAAGTGGGATCAGCAACTTTCATTATCAGAGTAATCAAGCACAGCGGAAATTCTTCAAGTTGCAAATCTACAAGTCTTCTCCAGGATGTCAAGACATCTCACGTGACATCAGCTTTCTGCTTCTGCTCCCCCTGTCTTCATGCTTACTGCAGCATCTTCTATCAGCTACTAGTCTTTTCCAGGATGTCAAGACATCTCATGTGACATCCGCTTTCTGCTCCCCCTGTCTTCATGCTCTTACTGCAGCATCTTCTATCAGCTTCTAGTAGCTTACATCAGTCATCATCAGCAGCAGCAGTCTCCCCCTCAAGATCATATTCATACAACTCCCCCTCAAAATCATGAATCATGCATACATCGTATCCTACTGTCATACATCATACATAGTATCCTACTACTCAAAATCATGCATAATAGCAAGCATAATACTATTACTCCCCCTTTTTAGACAGAATTTGACAAAAGTAGAATGCATGAACTTAAGGTGCAAATATTACAGACCAATAGTAAATCATTGTTCAAAGGGACATGCCCTTATAGCTAGTAAAAGCAAAAAAATAAAGGTCTGATGGTCATGGGGTGGCTTCAGAATCATCATCTGAATCAGTATCCTCTGCTGCATCTTCCTCTTCCTCAGCAGCTTCTTCTTCTTCCTCGGCTGCTTCTTCTTCTTCCTCAGCTGCTTCACCATCATCAATGCCACTTTCTGAGAGCCTTTTGATCAGCCGTTCTAGCTCCATTTTCTTCTCTGTGGTGGCTTTGATGGTTGCTTCCAGCACCTTGCATGTGTCCTTGAGTTCAGCAATCAAGGCATCCTTGGACACAGCACCTGAAGCAGCTTTCCCTGATGTCGAGACAATGTCTGGGACATGTGTCCCCTCAAACAATTTGTAATGCAGGGATAGAGGAGATTCTCTCTTCATCACAGAGTCAGTGTAGTTTAACATATTGGGATGTTGACTCAACATAATGCCACACAATACAGTTGGGAAGGCAATGGGTAATTTAACAGCAAATGATTCTGAATGCTTAACAGTTTGATCAAAAATATAGTTTCCAAAATTAAATTTGGATTTGGTTCCAACAGCATACAGAAATTTACCCAAACCTGTGGCAACAGTGGAAGTATGATTGGTGGGTACCCAGTTTGCAGCGCCAATCCTATGCAGAATTGCATACTTCACACTCAGCTTCCCTGCAGAAAGCTTCCCTTTCTTTGGCCAATGCTGGACTTGTTTGGCAGTGATTTCCTTGGCAATTTGATGTTCAGAGACAGTAATATCAACCACTCCTTCAGTAGGTCTGCCCAGGTACTTGTTGATCACAGCAGGGGAGAATCTAACACACTTTCCTCTGACAAACACCTTTTGATACTCATCACTCTTTCTGTTTGTTATGTCAGAGGGAATGTTGACAATGAATTCCCTGACTAGGCTTTCATAACAGTCTCCCAACTTGGTAACTGTCTTCAGTAGTCCAGCAGCCTTGATGAGTTCCATGGTCTCCTTGCAATCCAAGGCATTTCTTCCCAGTTCTCTTTCAACAGCAAGCCTTCGTTGATATACCAATTTCCACCTTTCAGCATTGCCAATGGAGTGGAATGAGATGTTGTCCAATGGTGCATCAGGGACATTTTCAGGCACCTTTTTCCCAGATTTCTTGGCCCTCTTTGATGTCGAGACATCTAGTTCGACATCATCATCAGAATCAGATGAAGAAATTTCTTTCCTCTTCTTGGAAGGGATTGCAACTTTGCTCCATCTGGATGTGGTAGGAGTGATTGGTGTGCTCTTCTTCTGTGCCATAGTCTTGATTCGTCCAGACCTCTTGATGGGAGTTTTACCCTTTCGGCTTTGTAACCTTTCTGCAATGCCAGGTGCCAACCTGTTGGCAATGGGTTCCTCATCAGATTCTACTTCTTCCAGGTCAATGAGGTCACCTGGAGCAGGTTCTGGTGCCCGTGGTGCAGGGGTCTCCTTTGTGGCTGGATCCTCTTTCTCTGTTGATTCCTCTTTGCTGGGTGAAGAGACGGCTTCAGCATTTGGTGTGGAAGATGTTGGAACATCTTTCTCAGCATCAGGCACAGAAACATTTGGGGTGGAAGATGTTGGAACATCTTTCTCAGCATCAGGCACAGAAGCATCTTTCAGAATGCTACTCACAATACTCGGATCTTCTTATCCATCTCCGGGTTTACTTCCCTAGGACTTGTTGCAGGGCTAGGGTTTTCAGCAATCTTCACTCCCTGTTGTCTTCTGGGAACCAGTTTTTCAGGACCAGGGGCTTGACCAGGAATCACTTGTATGGGTTGGATATGGAAATCAGGTTGTTCCTGGATTGATGGTGCTTTGGTGGATGATGGAGATGATGGTACAGCGGGTGAACCAGGAGCTGAAGTTTCTTTTGGTGAGGTAGCCATGGAAAAGCAGAGCGTTTGGAATGGTTTAGCAAATTTCTGAGAGCTGTTGGGGAATGCTGAAAACGAGATTACCACGAAAATATAAGTTTGAATGAGGAATGTAGAGGGACGTGTGAAGCAACGGTCGAATTTGCTTTGGTTCAGTAGTGAACGTGCTATTAATGTTAAGTGATTCGTTTGGGCACGTTCAGATATCAGTAGTTGCTACAATTCCTCTAGCAGACAAATGCCCAGCTTGCCCCTCAGTTTTTCAAACTGTTTTGCATCCAATGCCTTTGTGAAAATATCTGCTATTTGTTCCTCAGTGTCAACATGCTCCAGTGTGATAACTTTATCATCAACAAGCTCTCTGATATAGTGATGTCTAATGTCAATGTGCTTGGTTCTGCTGTGTTGCACAGGATTTTTAGAAATATTAATAGCACTCAAGTTGTCACAGTATAATGTCATGACATCTTGTTCGACATTGTACTCCTTGAGCATCTGCTTCATCCAAACTAGTTGTGAACAGCTGCTTCCTGCTGCAATATACTCTGCTTCTGCGGTAGATAGGGACACACAGTTCTGCTTCTTGCTGAACCATGAAATAAGATTGTTGCCCAGATAGAAGCATCCACCAGAAGTGCTTTTTCTGTCATCTGCACTTCCAGCCCAATCAGCATCACAATACCCAACCAGCATTGAATCTGAACAATGACAGTACATAATCCCATAGTCACTGGTGCCATTTACATATTTCAGGATTCTCTTTACTTGAGTCAAGTGACTTATCTTAGGATTGGCTTGATATCTTGCACAAACACCTACTGCATAGGTGATGTCGGGTCTGCTAGTTGTTAAATATAGTAAGCTCCCAATCATGCTTCTGTACAGACTTTGATCAACACTGGTGCCAGCTTCATCTTTTGACAGCTTCAAGTGAGTAGGTGCAGGTGTTCTTTTATGGCTGGCATTCTCCATCCCAAACTTCTTGACAATGTTCTTTGCATACCTGCTTTGTGAGAGGAATATGGAGTCTTCCATCTGCTTCACTTGGAGTCCCAGAAAATAAGTCAGCTCTCTAACAAGACTCATCTCAAATTCAGATTGCATCTGTTGAACAAAATGTCGAAGCATCTCATTCGACATCCCTCCAAACACAATGTCATCAACATATATCTGTGCTATCATCAAGTTATCAGCATCATGTTTGACAAAGAGAGTCTTGTCAATTCCTCCCTTCCTATACCCTTGCTGAGTAAGGAATTCTGTTAGCCTTTCATACCAAGCTCTTGGAGCTTGCTTCAATCCATAGAGAGCCTTCTTGAGCCTGTATACATGATCTGGATGAGTTGGATCTACAAATCCCTTTGGCTGCTCCACGTAGGCTTCTTCATTCAAGTATCCATTCAGAAACGCGCTCTTCACATCCATTTGGTACAGCTTGAATTTGAGGATGCAAGCTACACCAAGTAACAATCTGATGGACTCAAGTCTAGCAACTGGAGCGAAAGTTTCATCAAAGTCTACACCTTCAATCTGAGTGTAGCCTTGAGCAACAAGTCTGGCCTTGTTTCTGGTTATAACACCTTCTTCATTGGTTTTGTTCTTGAAGATCCACTTGGTGCCAATCACATTAGTTCCCTCGGGTCTCGGAACTAGCTCCCAGACTTCATTCCTTTTGAATTGCTCCAATTCTTCTTGCATAGCATTGATCCAGAACTCATCAGTCAGTGCCTCTTTCACATTCTTGGGCTCAATTTTGGAGACAAAACATGAGTTGGAGACAATCTCAATCTCCCTTGATCTTGTAGTGACTCCTCTGTTTGGATCTCCTATAATCAGCTCCTTGGGGTGCATCTTCTGGATTCGAATGGAGGGTCTCTTGTCAGGTTGGTTGATGTTTGATTCATCTGTAGCAGAATCAGAGTTTTCTGCATTTTCTACACTTTTAGCTGTATCTGCTACATTGTCTCCCGATGTTCTGACATCTTCTTCGACATCCTTCTTTCTTGCTGGAGTTAGATCATCAACAACCACATTGATGGATTCCATCACAGTTCTGGTTCTGGAATTGAATACTCTATATGCTCTGCTGTTTGTAGAGTATCCCAGGAATATTCCTGCATCACTCTTGGGATCCATCTTCCTCCTTTGCTCTCTATCTGCCAAAATGTAACATGGACTTCCAAAGATGTGGAAGTGCTTGACTGTTGGCTTCCTCCCTTTCCAGATTTCATACAGTGTGGTTGGAGTCCCTCTTCTCAGTGTGACTCTGTTGTGGATGTAGCATGATGTGTTCATGGCTTCAGCCCAGAGATTATAGGGAAGTTCTTTGGCATGAAGCATGACCCTAGCAGCCTCTTGCAAAGTCCTGTTTTTCCTCTCAACTATGCCATTCTGTTGTGGTGTAATGGCTGCAGAGAACTCATGAGTGATGCCTTCAGATGTGCAGAATTCAGTAAACCTGCTGTTTTCAAACTCTCTGCCATGGTCACTCCTGATTCTCTTGATGACACAGTCTTTTTCTCTTTGAAGTCTTAGGCTCAACTCCTTGAATACTTCAAAGGTGTCTGATTTCTCTCTGATAAAGTTGACCCAGGTAAATCTGGAGAAATCATCCACAACAACATAGGCATACCTCTTTCCTCCAAGGCTTTCAACTTGCATAGGCCCCATCAAGTCCATGTGAAGTAGTTCCAGCACCCTGGAAGTGGTCTGATGTTGAAGCTTCTGGTGGGACATCTTGACTTGCTTTCCAATCTGACATTCACCACAGATTCTGCCTTCTTCTATTTTCAGATTGGGAATGCCTCTAACAGCACCTTTGTCAATGATTTTCTTCATGCCTCTTAAGTGCAGATGTCCAAATCTTTGATGCCATATTCTGACTTCATCTTCTTTGGAGGATAGACATGTGGAGGAGTAACTGGTTTCTTGAGGTGTCCATAGGTAGCAGTTGTCCTTTGATCTGCTGCCCTTCATTAGAACTTCACTCTTCTCATTTGTCACCAAGCATTCTGACTTTGTGAAGTTTACATTGAATCCTTCATCACACAGCTGACTGATGCTGATCAAGTTTGCAGTCAGTCCCTTCACCAGCAGTACTTTGTCCAGACTAGGAAGTCCATCATGAGCTAGCTTTCCCATTCCAGTGATCTTTCCTTTAGAGCCATCTCCAAATGTCACATAGCTAGTGGAGCAAGGTTCAATGTTCACCAGGAATTCTTCAACTCCTGTCATGTGTCTGGAACAGCCGCTATCTAGGTACCAATCTTCCTTAGCTGATGCTCTAAGTGAAGTATGAACAACAAGACTAACAGTCTTGTGTTTTGGAACCCACATCATCTTCCTTCCACTGCTGCTCCCTTGAGTTCCATGATGTGGATGGCCATGTAAATGATAGCAAAAGGGCTTTATGTGACCATACCTGCCACAGTAGTGACACCTCCACTTCTTTCTTTTGCTCCTTTTCTGCTGTGTTCCATGATGTCGAGACCGATGTTGTGACATCGTGGCTCCAGTGCTGTTTTTGGCAGGAACAAATTCTGTCATGGTTGTTCTGCCAGCAGACTTAGGATTAAACCCAAGTCCTCTCTGGTTTCCAACATTCTTCCCAAGCTGTAGCACCTCATCAAGCACATCTGAGCCTTTATTCAGCATCTTTATTGACTTTGTCATATTTTCCAGTTTAGAATTCAGAAGGCCAACTTCTCCTTTAAGCTCAGAGATCTCCTCTTCATGTGCCTCCTTTTCAGCCTCCAGATTTGCAATGACCTTCTTCAGTTGTGCTTCTTGCTGAAGAATCTTCTCACTTTTGATGCATAGTTCTCTATAGGATGTGGCAAGCTCATCAAAAGTGATTTCACTGTCTGTATCACTTGAATCTTCAGCAGATTCAAATCTCCCAGTGAGTGCATTTACATCTCTGTCAGAATCACTTTCTTGTTCACTCTCTGTATCATCAGACCGACATACAGAAAGTCCTTTCCTCTGCTTCTTGAGATGAGTGGGACATTCAGCTATGATGTGTCCATAGCCTTCACACCCATGGCATTGAATTCCTTTGCTGTGACTGGGCTTTTCATCTGACCTTTTCTGGTATTTGCTACATTTCCTGATGTCGAAAGGGATGTTCTGGACATGTGGTTTCTGCCTCCTGTCCATTCTGTTTAGCACTTTGTTGAACTGCTTTCCAAGGAGCACAACTGCCTTAGTCAGACCTTCATCAGTATCCAGGTCATACTCATCTTCTTCTTCATCATTGGACACGAACGCCAAGTTCTTGCTCTTCTTTTCAGCCCTATCCGAGAGTCCTAGCTCAAAGGTTTGAAGGGAACCAATGAGTTCATCTACTCTCATGTTGCAAATGTCTTGGGCCTCCTCTATTGCAGTGACTTTCATGTCAAATCTCTTAGGCAAGGATCTGAGGATCTTTCTCACCAGCTTTTCATCTGTCATTCTCTCTCCCAAGGCAGTGCAAGCATTGGCAATTTCAAGAATGTTCATGTGGAAGTCATGAATACATTCTTCCTCCTTCATCTTCAGATTTTCGAATTTTGTAGCCAAGAGTTGCAATCTGGACATCTTCACTTTGGAGGTTCCTTCATGAGTGGTTTTCAGGATCTCCCATGCATCTTTGGCCACTGTGCATGTGTTGATCAGTCTGAAGATATTCTTGTCAACTCCATTGAATAGAGCATTCAAGGCTTTGGAGTTTCCAAGTGCCAATTCGTCTTCTTCTTTAGTCCAGTCTTCTTCTGGCTTCAATTCATTAGAGGGCTTTCCTTCTGTGTCCAGCATCTTGGGATGTTCCCAGCCTTTGATGACAGCTTTCCAGGTTCTGCTATCCAGTGATTTGAGGAAGGCCACCATTCTTGCTTTCCAGTATTCATAGTTGGTTCCATCAAGAATTGGTGGTCTGTTCACTGGTCCTCCTTCTTTCTCCATGTTCATCAGAATTTATCTCCCTAGATCTCACTCAGTGATTTCGAGTGCCTGCTCTGATACCAATTGAAATTCTGATACTGGGGACAGATGTCGTACCGGATGTCACGACATCACGCTTCAGAACATGCAGATTATGTGTGTCCGTATGAACAGATTAAACAAGTAAATAACACAAGAGAATTGTTAACCCAGTTCGGTGCAACCTCACCTACATCTGGGGGCTACCAAGCCAGGGAGGAAATCCACTAAAATAGTGTTAGTTCAAGGTCTAACAGCCACTGTTTACAACCTTCTCACCTAACCACTACCCGTGCGATCTCTACCTAAGAGCCACTCTTAGATATGAGAAACCCCGCTCACTCCCTCTCAAACACTCTCCCGTGTTTACAATTAAATCAAAGACACACCAGAGATCAACTCTGAACAAAAGAGATCAACTCTACACACTAGAGATCAACTCTACACACTAGAGATCAACTCTACACACTAGAGATCAACTCTACACACTCAGGTCCAACACTTGATGTTAGGGTACCATCAAGGTGGCTCACAAAACACTCAAGTCCCAAAACTCACAAAATAACTCTTCAATCCCGGACTTGGTACAGAACTCGTGCAGCCTCCATGATTATATAGCAATGTGCGTTTCTGGGCTGCAACGGCTTGTGCTGGAGGAGATCTATCATTCTTCCTGAAAATCTGCAGTTAAAGAACTAAAAGATACAGTTTGATCTTTTAGTTTTTATCTTTAATCTTTAATCCCTGAACGAACTCTTCTACTTTGAAATTCGAACTTTAATTATCTTTTAATTCGTTCCAGAAGATAGATCATCTAATCTCTTGCTAACTGCACAATAATCTGTTAAAGATATAACAGATTTATGTGTCCAGTATTTTCGGGCAAGATGTCAGGACATCGTATCCGACATCGTGGATCCTGCAGCTTCAATGCTTCATTTGACATTTTATCTTAACTTATGCATTGTGCAGCAACTCCAGTATTTTCGGGCAGGATGTCAGGACATTGTATCCGACATCGTGGATCCTGCAACTTCAATTCTTCATTTGACATTTTATCTTGCCTTGTGCATTGTGCAGCCCGATCTTATTCCTTGACATAACGTTGGACATTATGTGCAGCAACTCCAGCTTTCCTTCATTGTCTAAGTGCTTATGTTTTAACAAAATCTTAGCCAATCTTTTAAAACTCCGTAGAGCTAAGCACTAACACAAATCATCAAAGTTGAAAAAAAAATGCACACACATGACATCTATTTATAGCCTAAGTGTCACACAAAATTGGAGGGAAATTCAAATTTCACTTGAATTTGAAATTGAATTTGTGGAGCCAAAATTTCACTAATTATGATTAGTGAATTTTAGTTATGGTTCAGCCCACTAATCCAAGATCAATTCCAAGATTCTCCACTAAGTGTGCTTGGGTGTCATGAGGCATGAAAAGCATGAAGGACATGCACAAAGTGTGACTATATGATGTGGCAATGGGGTGTAGTAAGCAAATGCTCACCTCCCCCTCTAAAATTTAATTGGATTGGGCTTCTACCAATTCAATTAAATTTATTTCCAACCACACACATCAAATATCCACTTAGTGCATGTGAAATTACAAAACTACCCCTAATACAAAAACTAGTCTAGGTGCCCTAAAATACAAGGGCTGAAAAATCTTATATTTCTAAGGTACCCTACCTACATTATGGAGCCCTAAATACAAGGCCCAAAAATAATGAAACCTTAATCTAATATTTACAAAGATAAGTGGGCCCGTACTTAGCCCATGGGCCCAAAATCTACCCTAAGGCTCATAAGAACCCTAGGGCCTTCTCTTGCATCTCTGGCCCAATCTACTTGGAGTTTTCTATCCAATGCCCTTGCTGGGTAGGATTGCATCACTTGAGAGATGGAGTGATACACAAGAGAGAGAGAGTGATAATTCTAATCAGTTAACTATTTATGTTTCTCCTAGTGTTCAACCCTTATTGCAGAAATTTAAAGATGTTTTTCCCAAGGAGATTCCTCATGGACTACCACCTTCAAGAAGCATAGAACATCAAGTTGATCTCCTTCCAGAAGCTTCATTGCCTAACAGGCCAATTTGCAACAGCAAGCCCCAAGAGACTCAGCATAAAGATGCACAGGCCAAAGTTAAGTATGTGAAAAGATTGTATGACCAAGTGAAGGTGCAAATTGCAAAGAAGAATGAAAGCTATGCCAAGCAAGCCAACAAGAAAAGGAAGGAAGTGGTACTTGAACCCGGTGATGATCCTGGACATTTGAGGGCAAATGTTTTCCAAGAAGGAGGGAATGATGAGAATCCTGAAACTGACCAAATACAGGCTAAAGGCCCAAGTGGAGAAGGACAAAGCCCCCGAGTGGAGAAGGATGAAGACCCAAGTGGAGAAGGATGAAGGCCCAGAGGCAGAGACACTATCAAGACTATTAATTGTTGCTAAAGGCCCAGATTAATTTGAAGGCCCATAATAAATATGTTCTAATTTTTTATTTATAATTTTTTTTGGCCCAAACTGTTTTGAAGGCCCATGTCTATTTTTATCTTTTTGTTCAGATACACTATAAGTATTGGTTTTTGTTTTCAATAAGAAACTTTTGGCATTTTCATAAAATTTGGTGAGAGCTTCTCTCTAGGTTCCTTGTTGAACCAATCTTAGACTTATCAAGGTAATCTTTGTGGCGTCTACCCTGACTTATCTTCCTTCACTGGAAGTGGCGTCATCCAAATCTTCGTAGCCTGTATCAAGCGATCCGCTCCTAGTTAGAATCACATCAATTGTGACCCCAGCATGAAAGGCAAATGAGTGTTTAGCTTTTGAATTCTATGAAATGAAGCTTGCCTTAATTTGATCTCTTCTTTATAGGTAAATAGCTTCATTCTAAGCGCAAGTCCATGGTCTGATAACTCCCAGTCTTGAAAATTCAAACTTTCTTCAAGTGCCTCCAAGATGATCTTCGTTGTCTGAAACATCTCTCCAATCTTGGTGCAATCCCATGGAAGAACAACATTGAGGGCACAAATGAGACCCATCAACTGCTGAAGATCCATGGGAGTTAAGAAATGCATCCCAGCAAACTTAGCCTCTCTACTTTTCCATATGCTTGCACCATGAGGATACACCTTTCTGTCTATAGGTTGATGCTAAAACATCATACTATTAGGGTTAGGAGTAGCATTCTGCCTTGGAGGGAACTCTTTGATCACTGGTTCCCGATCTCCATATACGCCCAGTGCATACTCTTCTTCTTTAGAAAAGATATCCTAAGATGAATAAGAGAAATGGTCAATACCTAAAAAACCTACCTTCTAGATCTTGGTGAGATCGAGCTTTTCCAGCTTCATTTTCTACATCTTTGGATGAAGAATGTGAGTCCTAATGTCACCACTTTCTTTCCAGACTTTGTTGCAAGTTTGCCATTCCAGAACTCTGTATCCTTTGAAACCATGATACCATATGGTGTGAAGATTTGGATGCACTTTAATGTCTTGTTGCTTCTGAATAGGTGGTCTTGAAGGCAAAATCCATGTTGTGGCTTCCTGTTCAGCTGGCTTCATCAGTCTGTAGTTAAGTCTATGAAAGAGTTCTATGAACCTTATGGGCTTTTCAGACATCATCAACTCTTTCCATGCCTTTAGCTGCTCCTTCATTACTTTTATGGAGACAGATTCTGGTGCTCCATAAATTTCTTCTAATCGCTTGAGCATGTTTTCATTTGCTATATCGGATTAAGCAACAAAGAGTTGTTCATCAACATCAAATACTAGCCTAGGACTAATAGGAGTAGCTCCAGGGTTTTTCTCAATGATATCATCATCCAACATTTCTCATAATCTGAGTGAATAAAATTCCAAAGGGAACAAGGTTCCTCTTTACCTTGGGGTTGAACCTGTCCTTGAAGGCCTGCATCCAATAGAAGAAGATGATTTCAAGCAAATTCACTTTTCCTCCTACCATGACCCTGTACATGCAGAATCTGTCCTTGTCACTCACATAGTTTTGCAACCTCAGTCTAGGCATCACCATGTTAAACAAGAAATTATGAATCAGTCTGCACATATAAGTAAGATTTGCAGTCTTGTGAAAGTTGATCATCACCTTTTTATCGTCTGTTACAGGTTGTGGAGTACCATAAAGCATGATATTCACAGACTTCTGGGTTATTTCCTTTTCCTAGTCCTTGTAAAAAACTAGACCTTCTTCAACATAACTAGACGTAGCAACAATGGTTGTTGGCAAGATCACCACTTCTTTCCCTTTGATGGTGCCTCTCATATTAACATCATTTTGCCTTGCAATCCCCCATAACAAGGCATATTGATCATAATGCCATGAACTAAATTTCTCAAGGAAGCTAGTCCATCCAACATGATCAATCAGTCCTTGATGGGGAAATCCTCTTCTTCTAGTTTTTGAAGTCCACCCATTGTCCAGGAATGAAAGAATACAAAGGGAAGACATTCTTGGCCTCATCTTCAGTGTTGATTCCAGGGATCACAACAGCTTCACTCCTTTTTGGTGCCATTATTTCACAAAGATAAAAAAAATTTGTAAGCAAAGATGAAATTTTTGAAAGTTTGAGTTCTTAGGTACAAGTAAACAAACAAATAGCTCTGAGAGTTCAAGATTTCAAAAAAATCTCTTGAATTCCAGCCTTTCATATGTTTGCAAAAAAGCACAATAATAGATCAAATCGTATTTAATGTATTTCAAAAATTGTTTCTCAATCATGGTGAAAAGGGCAACACACGTCTTTTAAGAGAAGGAAAAATATTTTTTTCTTTATGAACATGCTTCCTCTTCCATTTGTACACTTGAACACATGTTAGATCCAACTTATAAAAAAGAGACTTTGAGATTATGTTATCATCTGAAACAGTGTGGCATATCTTGTTAGTTTGATAAGGTAACCATATTCAAATGTTCTATTATATAAACAAATTGATCTTTAGACAAAGGCTTAGTAAAGATATTGGCCCATTGATGATCTGTATCTACAAACTTTATATCAAAAACACCTTTTTGTACATAATAATGAATGAAATGGTATTTTTATCTTTGTATGTTTAGCCTTTGAATGTTATATATGGTTTTTAGATAGATTGATTGCATTAGTGTTGTCACAATATACTGGTATATTATTCTCAAAACTAGAATAATCCTCTTACTGATACTTTACCCACAATAGTTGTGAGCAACAACTTGCAACAAACACTTACTTAGCTTTGTTCTAGATAGAACAATGAAGTTCTGCTTCTTATTTGTCCAAGATATCAAATAAGGTCCAATATAATGACATCCACCACTTGTACTTTTTCGTTCAACTTTATTTGCTGCATAGTTTGCATCACAGTATCCTACTAACATGAAATCTTGATTTTTCTTAAAGAACAAACTTTGGTTAGTAGTACCTACTAGATAGCATAAGATACTCTTAACAACTTTGTGATGTGACTCTTGAGGATTAGACTGAAATCTAGCACACAAATATACACTATACATAATATCGGGTTTACTGATAGTCAGATATAGAAGTGAGCCAATTATACCCCTGTAGATTGTCTGATCTGCCAGTTTACTTGATTCGTCTCTGCTTAGAGGATTGGAAGCATGCATAAGTATTTCCATTGGTTTGACACCTTTCATCTTGAACTTCTTCAGAAGCTCTTTAGTGTATTTTTTATTGATGTATGTATATTCGTTTACTATCTTTCTTGATTTGAAGCCTAGAAAGAACTTAAGTTCTCCCATCATGCTGATTTCGAACTCACTCTTCATTAGATCAGAGAAATCCTTGCATAGAGATTTCATTAGTAGCTCCAAAAATGATACCATAAACAATTTGAGCTATAATGAAATCTTTGCCAACTTCTCTTATGAAAAGAGTAGTATCTATCTACTTTGTCTCTCATAAAACAATTTTCTAAAAGAAAAGAGCTCAGTTTGTCACACCAAGCATGCAGTGCCTATTTTAAACCATACAAAGCCTTTTTGAGTTTGAAAACATGGTCTGGAAGTGTATGATCTTCAAACCTGAGAGGTTGTTTCACTTACACTTCTTCTTCTATAAAGCCATTTACGAAATCACTTTTAACATCCACTTGAAAAGGCTTTATACTTTTATAAGTAGCAAAGGCAAGCATGATTCTTATAGCTTCAAGTCTAACAACAGGAGCAAAGGTTTATGTGAAATCTATACCTTCTTGCTAGTTATAGCCTTAAACTACTAACCTAGCTTTGTTTCTTACCACTTTACCTTGTTCATCTAGTTTATTTCTAAAACCCATCTTGTCCTAATGATGCTTTTGTTTCAGGTTTGGGAACAAGTGTCCAAACATCATTTTTGGTGAATTGATGAAGTTTTTATTCCATTGATTCAATCATCATTTGTCGGTGCTTCATCTATGGTCTTAGGTTCTATTTTAGACACAAGAGCACAAGAAACAAGAGCACAAGACACAAGATCTTTGAGATAGACTATGAGTTAGAAGATGATGCTCCTTTTTCTAGACCTAGGCCAGACTTGTCATGAGGATGTTGATTGAATTTTAACAGCATGGTTAAAGTGTTAGAGCTTTCCAAAAACTTCCCAAAATCTTTAGTAAGACATGGGATCTCCTTTCTTAGTTTTTTAATTGTTGGCTAGCTTATCGTCTGAACTGCTACTCTTCTCATTCTGAGTCATCCTAGGTGACCATCAGACTTTTCTTTCTCTTGTTACCAAAGTGTTTCTTTCTCTTTAATTGAAGACACTCAACCTTCATAATTAACCAAACGAAACCTAGCAACAAACACAAAAGCGATAAGAAGTACTATAGAAGAAGAAAAAGAGACCTTATAAAGATTAATGAGATTCTTCCACTTACATTTGCATTATTTTGGGCTTCTCCTGAAGCCTTTCTCCCCTATCTTTGCACTTACCACTTCCCAGAGCATCTTGTTCCGTGTAATGCCCTTGATTGTTGATTTCTCAACTTCTTGGTGGCTCACACACTAAGACACTTCACATGATGACATTTCATTCAACATCCTTATTGGTCAAAACCCTTTATAGGTAACCATTTATGAGACCTTGACAATCAACTCTTCTTCTTCTTCCAGGGTCAATGACTATTCCCACAAGCCAATAGTGAAATTTTGAGCATGCTTTGCCCTCACTCACATGCGCGGGAAATTTCCCAGAAAGCCACCCATCCTATAATTATTCCATGACAAACATGCTTAACTAAGGAATTATTAAGCGATGATCTATCTAAAAGTATATGCATCTTGTTGGTATAGGTAATGCCAATTAATTCCTTTAAGACATCCTCAACTGTATAGTCCCATACCTGTATAACCACTAGATCTCTCTCATTCCGGTGTGATTCGTTTGAGGCATTACACACTAGCTTATGCTTGGTTCGTTCTCAGACTATACTGTACTGGGAGAAAGGTTTGCTCTTCTGCCATTTGTAACATGCTTAATTGTCAACTTCTTGGCGGCTTACACACTATGACACTTCATATGGTGTTACTTCACTCAACATCCTTGTTAGTCAGAACTCTTAATAGGTAACCCTTTTTGAGACCTCAATATTCAACTCTGGCTTCTTTCGAGGTTAGTGATTGTCCCCACAAAGTAACATGACGCTTTTCAGTATGCTTTGTTCTCATCACACGCTTTACAGAAAACTTCTAGAAGGTCACCCATTCCATTATTGCTCCAAGCCAGACACACTTAAAGATGAAATTTTTAAGTGATGGGCTACCAAAAAGTAGATGCATCTTGTTGGCATAGGTAATACCAATTAATTTTTTAAGTCATCCTCAACTGTACAATCTCATACCTACATAGCCTCTAGATCCATTTCATTCAAGTGTGATTTGCCTGGGGTGTTACATTCTGCTCCAGAGGATCCCTTAGAAAAAAGTCAAAGACTAATCCCTCAAGGTACTAA
This sequence comes from Glycine max, assembly GCF_000004515.6. Classification (NCBI taxonomy): domain Eukaryota; kingdom Viridiplantae; phylum Streptophyta; class Magnoliopsida; order Fabales; family Fabaceae; genus Glycine; species Glycine max. The sequence continues at coordinate 9,613,786 of NC_016088.4, read as the reverse complement.
GATTCATCTAAGTGGTTGTTCTCTCTCAAGAGATGCTAAATTTGAATATAAAAAATCTAAAAAAGGAAAAAATGAAATTAAGGGATCTATTTTTTAGATTAATTTTTACTTTTTAATGCATTAATAGTGTAAATTTTATTATTATTAACTAATTAAAAATTATTTCAATTATAACTTTTTTATTATAAAAGTTTAATTAATTAGTATAAATAAACTTTACACTATTAATATATTCTAATTAAATTGTTAATTTATACATACATCCAAATTATATTTAACACTCAAAAAAAAATATTTACATCAAAATTAAGTCTATATATTTCAAAATCAACCGATTCATGTAAGATATTGATATGTGTAAAAATAAGTTGGAATAAAAAAAACTAGGGATAAAGGTTAATCCCCTAGGATTTTACACCGTGCTTACGTTATTCGAAACCAACTCTCTAGCGTAACCATCCCCCTCATGTAGCAACCCTTCTTCTTTAATTCCCATTCTCAATTTCTCGTCTCAATGTAAATAGATAATTATACCATACAAATAATTGAATAAATCAAAATCGAAGAGGAAATACAAATGAAATAATGGAGAATGGTTAGTGAGTGGTGACATGATATTGGTTAGTAGGTCAATTTTAATATGTATAATGTTGTGTTATTGTAGTAAAAATTAATTTAGTGGGACTGAAGTAAATGCAAAACAGAAAAAAACAAAGATTAAAGAAAATTAATTATTATTACTAATTGAATATTATTAAAAATAAAATAGTCTAAAAATATGGAGAACAAAAGCACATAAACATAATTGTATCTCCTTTATACATTACATTGATATTGATATAAATATAGATATTATAAAATATAAAAGGGTGTATACGTTTGCGCGTTAGAAGAAAAACAAAAATCAAGAAGCGTGCTCGGAAATCCAAAGCCAAATTTGAAATTACCTCATGTGTTCGCGTTCTGGGTTGACCCACCCCTCCTTCCGTTTCCAGCACAATCTCTAGTTTTTTTTTTCTTCGCTCTATAGCCAATTTGCAATTGAAATTGCAATTTCACAATCTCTCTCTCTTCTCGTGAGCTTTCTACGGTTTCGTCGATCAACCCCTCTTGTTTTATGGAGGTAGGGTTTACGTTTTCACTCTTTATTCTCCCCAATTCCCTCGAATTTGTTCGATTCGATGCATATTCTACCTTTTCACTCTAGCTTAATTAGGGTTTTGGTTCGGGTTGTTTGAGTAGATTATGGTCGATAGGGTAACGGATAGTGTGTGGAATACATGAACGCGTGATGAAACCGTTAATTTCTTTCAAGTAGAATTTTGATATGACCAAGTATTTGTTTGCTTTATTACTTTGATTTTCTGATATTGTAGATTGGAGAATGGTGATGATTTGCTGAATAATTATTTGTGTAATTGTGATGCTTGGTGTGCAGGTATAGATAGATGATGGGAAAACATGTCTCAAGAGAGCACTTTCAACCCAGGGCGTGTTCTGGGAAGAAAGAGAATTTAAAACATACCGTGTTTATTGATGTAGATGATCAAGTTGATGATGTGGATGTGGATGTGACGATCATAGATTACGAAGAGTTCATGTCTAAATTGCATGGATCTAGTGCGCCGAGTACAGACAGGGTATGTACGCCACAGAGTGTTATTAGCATTGATGATGACGACAGCGACGATGAAAGTGATGATGCAGAGATTCCCGGAGTTGTTGCTGGAGGTGTTGGGGAATTGGATAGCGATGCCTGTTCTAGTGAAAGGTCTTCTCCTGACCCAAGTGGCATGCGGAATTCTGTACACGTGGATGTTGATGATGATAGTGGTGTCTGTGAAAAGGTGACTGAATCTGACAAGCTAAAAAGTAGGAAAGCAAGTTCTGCAAATGGTATTGGCGGATGTCGCCATGGTATTGATTGGGGTGACAGTGAGTCATCAGAGAGTGATTGCTCTGATTGTGAACTCATGGATCGTGAACAGTGGGAAAAGATTTCACTTAAGAGAAAGCGCAGTGCGTTTAATGATCAACCTTGTTATGATGAGCATGGTAGTTCTTCTGGATTACATTGTAATAATAATGTATACGTTGATGTTGATGAGGAAAATATGACTGAAGAGAATGCTGGAGGCCCAGCATATTCTGGTCCCACCCATGGTGAATATGTTAAGGAGAATCAATCTTCCTTTTCTGTTAGAGGTGATAGTCAAGTAGATAATCAATCTTCCTTTCCTGTTAAGGGTGATAGTCAAGTAGAAAATTTTTTCATGGATTCTGATGAGAAAGCCGAGTGGGAAACTTTTAAATCTTCTTTGTTTGAATCTACAGAGGAAATGAAATCATTGCATCAAAGTTCTGATATTGAGCATGGAAGAAGTACTAGAAGCAAAGATTTCTCTACCTACACCCAGTATAATAATAACTACAATTTCTGTAGAGCTGTTACTGGTGTTTCAAGGAGCCAAGAAGCATGTGAAAGGCAGTTTAGCAATACTGGATCTACACTGAAGAGCAACTTATTTGATTTGAATTCTGAATGTGCCTCTGATGATGAAGGACAGGTTAATTGTGATGGGCTTGCTTCAAGTGATCAAGATTGTGGTCTTATTGCTTCAAATGATCAAGATTGTGGTCTTACTGCTTCAAATGAGAAAGATATAATTAATGAAAGAGAAAAGCTTAAGGAGACTGATGAATATAAACAAGCAATGGAAGAGGAATGGGCATCTAGGCAGCGACAATTGCAAATTCAGGTGATACACATATCCCATTATTTAAATATTTTATGAGCATTTTTGGGTAAGAGGTTTATAAACAGTTATTGAATAAGAGCTTATGAGTATAGTACTAGTGTTATAAGCACTTTATTCAACAAGTTTATTTTGATGGGACAAGCATAGGAACATGACTTGTGACCTTCTTATAAGCTATCTTTGATAAGTTCCACAAATAAGCTAAAAGGCGTTTATGTTCAAGTATTCATAACTCATAAGCCACTTTCACTAGCTTAATCAAATGGTTTGAATTTTAAGCTTAGGTGCTTATATATGATAATCCTGGTGGGGAGCCCTTCCAAAGCAACCCTTCAATTTATGCCCTTAGATGCATTGGTCCTTCAAATGTGAGTGCTTAGTGGTCTCACAAATTGAGGAGGGGCAGATTGGTTGTACATCACTATCTGAGTCAAACACTTTTTCAGCTGAAGTGCTTATATGATAAGATAAGCCCAAATTAGCTCAATGGAAACTCTTCCAAGTGCCCCCTCTATCTGTTTCAATTTATGCCCTTAGATGTCTTGGCTCTTTGAAATGTGTCCCGGGGGGGGGGGGGGGGGGATCTCACAAGTTGACGAGGAGCCAATTGGTTGTGTAAATGGCAATTCCCTTTAAATGTCTAATTTATTGTTTAGAGAGATCAATCTTCTTTACATTTTAAGCTTTGTTGGTGTTTGGACTTCAGATTTAGTGCATGTTTGGAAGTGTTTATTTATGGAATGACCACTTATTTTGCATAAGCTCTCTCACAAAGCTGCAAAAATAGTGATTATTTTCTCAAGATAAACTGAACCAAACATGCGCTACAAAGAGAAAAAATTGCTAAGGGAAGATAAGTTTCCTTAGGGCTTGTTTGGATAAAATTTTTCAAAAACAATTATAGGAGAAGAAAATAAGAAAAAAATATGTGAAAAAGCTTCTCCATAAGCCAAAATTAACTTATGCATAAGCTAATTTGTAGAAACTCTCATATTAGCTTCTCCAAAACTTGATTTTTAGCTTACGTATAAGTTAATTTTAGTTTATGGAGAAGCTTTTTCCTTGTTTTCTTCTCGTGTAAGTGCTTTTAGAGAAGTTTATCCAAACAAACCCCAAGTCCTAAACAATAAAGTTGAACGGAAAACAACCAAGTAAAAAGGAAAACAAGTGGAGCTAGGTTGCATAGTTGTCATGTCTGTAATTTTGTTTAAGAAATCCCACTAAAAAGGCCATATGTGTTCATGTTATCAAAGCAAAACACTTAATCTTCCCAAATTGAGTGTTGGGCCAAAGAAACCTTAAAAATGTAGAGTTTAATCAAATGCACCAAAGTGTGGCATAACTGCATGGTATAAACTCTTGCTTTTATAACTGCATCATAATATGCAGGCCTTCTGAAATTGAATAAACGGACTTTCCAGTTGTTAGAACACACGCTCACAAAACAGAGTAAAGGGAGAGAGAGAAATGGGTGCTGAACAGAACTTTATTTCTTACTGTTTACCACATGTACATCATCACTATAGTACACCGTTACAAGTAGTTAGTTAACAACCTACTAACTACCTAACTAACATATAACACTAACTGAATTATCCACAACACCAACAGTTAGGGGTGGCCACCGATCCAGATCAATCTAATAACCCAGTGATTCCGAACCGATCCAAACCGAAAAGTCTGGATTGGTTCGGATCGGATTGAAAAATTGCAAATCTGATGAGTTTGGATTGGATCTCGAATTTCACTTTTAAAAATCCGATCTGATCCACCCGATTACTTAGTATGTTTTGTTTTATTTTATTTTATTTTTTTAACCTTAAGAGTTTAGGCTTTTTAGCCCAACCCAATTGTATTGTGCTTTTTCATTTGAAAGCTACAGATTAATTATTATTACAATTATAATATAAGACATGGTTTAATTTTTAACTTGGAATGAAATATGTTTCATATTAGACTAGTAGGTAAAAAATAGTTTTTGAGTTAAATGTATTAAATTGCATACTATTAGAATCACTTTCCCAATTTAAAAAAAAAAACCATTTTTTTAATTATTTTAATAATACATCTGATGACCCGATTTGATCCCAACTGGTTATACTCGGATTGGTTCGGATCAGATTGCAAACTTAAAATAGGAAAAATTCAATCTAAACCATTTAAAATTGATTGGATCAGATCAAAAAATGCCACAGATCCTTTCCAGTCTGACCCGTGGCTACCCCTACCAACAATGCCCTTTTAGGTTACTGGATACAAATATGTTTGACAAAATGAAGTAACCATGGTTGGGACATACCAACCTAATGTGTTTTTTTTAATGGACATATCTCGCCCAGCCAAGTTTACATTTGCTTTCAGAACCACCAACCAGCGTTGTTCTTGTTTGTTTCTTTTTTCTCTTTCTATTGTTATAACTAATCGATATGGTTTAGGGGGCATTTGGAAGAGCTTTTATGGAGCTTATTTGAGCTTATGAATATGGTTTATGACTTGTATAAGTTCTTTTTAACTTATTTCAATATGTTTCTTGGTGAAGCTTATCAAAATGATGAGACCTCTTTAGTTTATTTCAATAAATTTCAATTTACTTCATGGTTAAGTTTATTAAAGAAGTTATCATGTGATAAGAGGTTATTGAATAAGCACTTAATCAAATACTTATCATTAATCTTTTGTCATGTCTACCCTAACACTTTCTACATTTTGGATGTTGCTCACCTAGTTGTACTATACTTGATTTATCTATAATTGCTTATGTTTTGGACACCTTGCTATTATGATTATGATATAGTTGTGTATTTCCTTAAACTGAGATTATGTGTGCTTATTCTTTTACAGGCAGAGGAAGCACAGAGGTTACGCAAAAGAAGAAAGGCTGAAAAGCGTTTACTGGATATGCAAAGAAGGCAAAAAGAACGCATTGAAGAAGTGAGAGAGACACAGAAGAAGGTTGCAATTATGTCTTTAATTTATATTGAAATTGTTTCTGTTGTTAATTATCCTTCAGTTTACCTTTTAGAATTTCCTTTCTCTTCTAATTATTTGACCAGTTGAATGTCTCCTTTGATGCTCAGTGTGGACATAATGGAATCATGGAAAGTTTGTAGTAACTGATTATTTCTCTTTCAATCTGCCAAATTCAGGATGAAGAAGTTATGAACCTGAAAGAGCAATTGCGGGTTGAAATACAGAAGGGGCTTAATCAATTGGAGATGCGATGCCATGATATGCCCTCACTGCTTCGTGGCTTAGGAATACAAGTAGGAGGAAGCTTTATCCCTTTGCCAAATGAGGCAAGTTGTGTTTATATATTGTTTTTCAATAATATATTATTCTCTATCTCACTTAACAGTTTAGAGACTCTGCATTGTTTGAGTGCTATGCTATATTTTTATATTATTCAAAATGAAATTACTTAAACATACAAGTAAATTTTGAGATCATGGGTGCTATTAAATATTTTCTATTAAGAAAACTAGTCAGCCAATACTCCTCTGACAAAAATTGTACAAAAATTCTTGCCTTTATGCAAGTTACATTAATTTTTGCTTCACTGATGCTTTGGATGCTATTAATACTTAAGCTAGCCCTCCTCCTAAAACTGTTGTAGTAAAACTTTTTGTCAAATTTCATTATCACGACCCTTCCCCACCTAAACTTTTTATATTTTGAATTAATGGCCTTTGGCATCATTATCCATTAAAGAAAAAACTTTGGGCCTTTCTTAAAATGATTTTCAAGAGACAAATGCAAATTGAGAAAGGGTAGTGAATCTGTGGTGGTGGTTTTGTAAAGTTCAGTGCCTGCTGGCCATCTTTCTTTAAGTTTCATTTTTCCACATTTGGGGCCATTTTGTTTGAACTTAACATAAGCAAATTTAAAATAAGCGCTTTTTCAAAAAGTGCTTATTTAGTAGGCAGATAGGATTTGCTTTTCAAAATAAACGGAAAACTGCTTTTTTTTTTAGCAGAAGTAGTTTAGACAAATACAGTAAAAAAACAGAAAGTTGCTTATTTTATTAAAATAAGTGCTTTTTGTAACAAATAAGTTTAAAAAAACTAGCCCTTGATTTTAAATAACTATACGAGATTCAAAATCATCAACATGTTTAACATCATACGTCTGTCCCTTCTCAAGGTTTAGTTTAATTTTAAGTGTTATCTATAATGGATTTGTCAGCTAATTGTGGTTCTGACTTCTGATCAGATGTTTGTCTGTCTCTAGGTTTAGTTTAAGTATTGCCCATAATGGATTTTTCTGACTTCTGATCTATCAAATCCCTTTGCTCTGTGTTTGATGCTAATGTTTTTCTGTTGATGGTCCTTTCAGGTGCATGCAGCCTATAAACGTGCCTTGCTTAAGTTTCATCCAGACCGTGCATCAAAAACTGACGTACGTGCACAGGTTGAGGCTGAGGAGAAGTTCAAGCTCATCTCTCGCTGGAAGGAAAAGTTTGCGATGACTTCATGTCACTAAATGCTAACAACCGAATAAATATGGTTGTTGGTATTTGGTGTTTTAATTGAAGTGTTTTTACTTCAAAGCTTATTTGTTGGTATTCTTATCTAACTGTATCTATTAGTCTCCCCTCCTTTGCCCCCAAAATTTACAGAAGATAATAGGTTAATGGACTAGAATATGTGAAAGGTTTTATTTCTTATAAAAATGCCATTTTTTCCGGATGGACAGTATAATTGATATTACTGTCCTCACCTTGATATTTTTTGGGCACATTTTTTTAAAGGAAAATACGTGCATTATTTGAGTTTGAGGACTGCATAACCTCCGCTTAAGACAATTCCATCTAAAAAATACAATGAGGAAAGGATCTGCTAAGAAGCCAAAAGATAAGCTGGATTATTCTCTCACCTACTAAATATGTGGAATGATAAAAATTTCCAGTCTTGCAAGTTAATGGACATTCGTCCAAATTTATAACTAAGTTTGGCCTGCCTTCCTTTTCCTTGAAACAGTATACTACCAGTGGAGGTTCAGATTGAACTCCAACTACTTCCACATAACGTTGCAGCAGTAATTGGAGACCCCAGTGAAGAGCCAAGGCTTTGGTAAGGTCAGGGCTTTTTGAGACCCCAACAAAATAACATAACACCCCACACTGTCTCGGACAATGCGACCAGAACCAATTGAACCATTTCTGAATCCTGTATGAACAGTCATTTTGAATAGGCTTGGCAAAGAAACCCATACTTGTGATTACTCGTTCAAACTTGTCCCAACTTCGAGAGGGAAAATATGCTTTAATCATGATTGAATTCAAATTTGAGTTATACTTACTTTTGAAAGCAAGGGCGGTATTGGGATGATGCTACGTATCCAGTTCCCTAAAAACGGTATAATTGAGATTTTTTATGTTCACAACTTGGGGGAAGGTTTAGGGTGTTATCATCATCCCCACTCCCATCCTTGTCTCCACTTTTGAAAAGCGAAGAAAACTCGACCTAAGGTTAAAAGGATTTTTTTTCTTTTAAAGTTGAGGCTAGTTCGGATGAATATCGTTATATATGAATTTCTCAGTCAAGTCTACACTTCTTTATTAATTATTGCAACAAGTCATTACTAATACTCTACGTGTGGACTTGGCCAAACAAGAAAATTGGAATAATAGATAATAATTCAAGGACATCAAGAAGGAGCTTGAAGCCGGCTACAATACTCAAATAATCAGTCGACTCATATCCATGACAAATACTTGCGAAGTGTTTATGACATTCAGACCTTATATTTAACAATTACTTATAATGGATAAAATTTAAAGATAACACAGTATATTTTAGGTATTTTTATTTCTTAGTCTTATTCTTAAGAATCTTATTATCTTAAGATAAATGCTAACAACATACTTTTTGACACTTTTTTAAGAACACCCTATTATTTGTTTAAATTTTTTGAAAATAAAAAATTTAAGTAAGTCTCACCTCTTATTAAATGACTCTCATGGTTATGTAGTTTTTAATAATTGATAGCACTCTTCTTAGAAGGAGAGTATTACTAACACTCCTCTAGTCTCAATAATCAATGGTGAACTGATCTTAACTCTTAGAAGTTGGTTGTCTCCGGTTAAAGATATTATTGACCATTCAATGCAAAAAAGTTAGACACTATAAAGCAATGAGAACGACTTTTCTATAAAGATAACATATGCTTCTATGGGTAAACTAAGCTTTCACCCCAAAATCCTCTGTTCACCATGAAAGAATCCCACATAGTAGAGTCAAGTAGGTGTGCCATTAGCTTTGTGTTGCATCTCTTTTTTGTTGTTGTTACTATTCTTCCATTTAACCATTTATGGTTCAATTAATGTCCAAAATAAATTCCTCCAAAATTGTGGTTCTAATGAAGCATCACCATTCAATGGAGTAAATTGGATAGGGGATGTTGGATCTAATTTATTGCCTCCAGAGTATGATAGGAGTTCATCTACACTCTTGGTCTCAAACATACACTATTTAGCACCAAAAGTCCCATACCCAATAGCAAGCTCCATTGACTTACTCATACCGTTTCTCCCCTAGCCTGAAATTCATTCGTATTTACTTTCTCTCATCTTCATATCTGATGAATGATGATGAATCCCTCCAAGGCTTATATTAATGTAAAAGTTGGTCCTTACACTCTAGTAAGAAATTTTAACCCACATGTTTATGCAGAAGAGCTCAACTTGGTGTTTTTCACCAAGGATTTCTTAGTCTATACCAGGGAAGAGAAATTAAACATTACTTAGATTCCTTCTCCTTTAATTTCCAATGCATCTGCCTTTGTAAATGGCATTGAGATATTCCTAGATCCCCACAATATATACTTTCCTGGTTCAAAGTTTCTTGTTCCTTACCTTGGGCACCAAGAACCTTTATTTATTGACTATGAACATGTTCTTAAGATGCTTTATTGGGTTAGCATTGGTAGGGTTGCTGTTGAAAATGCTTTTGGAACATGGTTGGATTATTTTAGATATTGTTCTTATAGCTAGATCATGCCTAAGGAAGCAGGAGACCTAGCCAAAAAGCATTTAGTGTGAAGTGTAATCTGTGTCTGCTTAGGTCAACCGTTAGGGGTTTTAGGGGCACACATTGTATCCAAATGACCCTGATCTTCCCATGGTAGTCCATCGTATCTGATCTAGTTGTTACTCTGAGATTCCTGGTCATGTATCATGGGTGGTTACGGTTGCGCATGGGCTAAGGGTCTCGCAACGTGTCTGATAATTGCCAAAAATACTTAACTAAGACATGTGGATTTAGACAATGATCTTATCTTTTTCTTATTTAGGACTATGTTTATGCATTTCTCATGTAAATTGTTAATTTGTAGTTTGTTTTCTTTAACTTGTTATTTTTCTAGATTACATATGCTTATTGATGGATTATTTTGTAGGATATTAAATTGGATTGAATTGCATTTTTGGAGCAAGGTTTAATGAAAGATTGAAGTAAAAATTTTAGCTTAAATGGGCTTAAGTTGGGATTGGAGGGCCGAAATAAAAAGAAAGATACAGAGGAAAATTAGCTTCAACAAAACAGCTTTGGGCTTAAGCTGAATTTAGATAGAGGTACAGAACTGTATAGCTGCAACATCTGTTTAAGCCTGAAATTTTTGGCTTGAGTAAACACTCACTTAAGTACAAATTTTGGGTCTATATAAATACATTCTCTCATTCATTTTGGGGTGATGATTCCTCATTGTGTAAAAACACCTTCTTTACTAATGTTCTTTTTCTCAGACTCCCTTCCTCCATGGTTCTTCCATCTTTCTTGCTTTTGGATTCTATTCATGGAGATGGGTAGCTAAATCATCCATTGTTGGGGTTAAATTGTATCCAAATCTTATCCTCTCCTGTATTTCTTTTGGAATAGTGTTATTTATTCATCTTGTTTTTCAATGTTAGCTTTTTACTCCTATGCTTCATGCTTGTTATGAATTGACCACTCATAGCTTGATTTCTTGGATGAGATTGCTATTGGAAATACTTTCTTTATCTTGAACTGTAGTAATTTCCCCATGAAACCTCGAAGCTAGGAAAAGAATGAGGGGTAATGGTTATCTTTGGGTCATTGAGCTTAAAGAAAGTTTCTTTATTAAATGTGCAAGGGATTGACATTTAATGGAAGAACTTAGGTATTTTCACCTAATGAATTAGGGATTTGAATACTGTTTTTGAACTATCACTAATGTTAACAATGGATTACAAGTTGAATATCTTGTTTTAGTGTAAAGAGAATTTGGTTTAGTGGAATCTAATCCCGCCAACCTTCGTCATCTAGATTTCATGTCTTTTCATTGTGTGTTTATCAAAAATCCCAAAAAGATTGTAAGTTGTACCTTGTTTTACTTAATCTTTATTGTTGACTGTTATGTTCAAATCACCACTGTTTAATTTTTAGTTTAGATAGTAAAAACTTGTGATATTTGCTAAGTATTGTGCAAGTCCTCGTGGGATCGATAACTCTTATTTATTAAATACTAACTAACGACTTGGTATGCTTGCCAACGACCCAACAAGTTTTTTGACGCCGTTGCTGGGGACTTGTGTCTCAATACTAGGCAATTTCATATTTTTCTACTTATCCTGGCTTCATTCCTTCATTCTTTTATTCTTTAGATTTATTTTCCTATTTGTACAGTCTTGTGCTAACCTTGTCCCTTTAGTGTTTTGTCTTTCTTGTTCATGCAAGCTAGGAGCTCAACTGATTCTTTACATTTCGACTCAGAAGTTGAGAAGACAACCAGGATAAACAATAGTTTGACAAGGAAGAGGAAAACACTAGAGAGGCTAGCTAGACAAGAGCCCAATTCACCTGTTTTGCCAAATCTTCCTCTACGATCTATTTAAGAGGAAGAAGAACTCACCATGGCAGTAGAAGAGCCAGGACATCAACGACCAAGATACACTCTACATGACTACCTGTCCAACACTCGGCCATAATATTTTAACATCATTGCTAGGTCGGATATGATGTCTCACAATGTGGAAATGAGGGCATCTCTCATTCAATTGGTCCAACAAAACAAATTCCATGGCTTTGATAATGAAGATCATTATGCCTACCTTACTACCTTTGTTTGTATTTGCAATACATACATACTGTGGATCACTAAGGGCTTTTTAGGCTTGTAACTTGGCTGGGCTAACAAGGAACTCATGTTTTTTCTTGGAAAACAAAATTAGGTTCTAAGAGAGCACCTACCTGATAACCCCTGACTTGTATTTCAAAGACCCAATTGCCTTCTATTCCTAACAGCACACAACATTTATTTGGAACCTAAGTTGCTATCAGCTTTTTATTTGAACACAAGGGTTTTTTTTTTTTACATTGATTTGGTGTTGTAGCAACTCATCATAATTTATTTTTTTGAGTGTGTTGTTTCTTGAAGAAATTTTTTTCACCCAAACCAACATTCCAACTCCCCCAAATTAAGGGTAAATTTGCCTTGACTCGTGCTCTCCTACAACCTAAGATAAGGTGGTCATTAATTTCATTAGGCTCAAGTTTTTTTTTTTTTTTATATAAAAAAAACAATTTACTACATTAGGCTTAACAGGGTGCAAGGGATTCATTTAAATAACAGGTTGGCTATTTGTCTGAGTTGATAAGAACATCAAACAAGACCTTGATCATTTCCACCCTATGTATGTACTCAAACAATCTAAGAATCATGCAAAATCAGGAAATTAAGAATAATCGTTCTCTCATAGTTACAAGGTCATACATCTCACCAGACATTTATGAAGTGCTTGGCTTACCATACCATAATTTCTATTTGGACTTGCTAACCTCTTCACTCTTGTGTTTCGATTCATAATTCATCACTTTCCAATAACTCCTGCTCACAAGAATCAAAACTTTCACAACTATCTCATTAGTACACAATGTATCTCATGCATCAATTCATTCAGAACAAGTCACAACCACTCATCGATTGCCTATGTCTATAATGCAATTTTATTTTTATTTAATAACTAAAATGAAATAAACTGCTGAAATTAAATTATCATTACTGAAAAAGAAAGTTCATTGAATTTAAAGAAAAAAAAATACCAAAAGAAATAAATAAAAAGAAAAGAAAGAAAGAAAAATCCTGGTTCAGCTTCAGTCCTGTACTGCTATATGATCTGCGGCATAATCAGTATCAGCTCCGACATCTGTAGCATCTCCGACGCCAGAGGTATCACCCCCCATCAGAAGAGGGCTGGACTCCCGGCCACGTCACTCACTGGATTAAGTCCTTTGGCGTCATCAGTGGAGGATCCATGGCGAGGTGGAGAGACAACTGATGCATGTTCTCGATGATCAGGCGCTGGTCGTGATAGATACATTGCATCATCTAAGTGAGGGGCTCCTGTTGGGCTGAGGAGGAAGAGGAAGGTTGGCTGGTGCCAGGTGGACCTGATGGTGGCGAAATTGGTGGCAGTGGTGGCGATGGTGCATCCTGAGTAGTGTGGGCCCGAACTCGACTTGGACCTGGAAAAGTGATAGAAGAATCTGCTGGATTCCAACAGTTCTTCTTAGTGTAAGCTAAGTTGATCACCGGGTTGAGGGACTCGTATGTCAGTGTGTCCAAGTAGACTCCCTGATGGTCACAAAGTGCGGTAATCAGAGCTGGGAAACCGAGTCGGGACGTACTAGACTGGGCTATCTGAGTAATCTGTTGTGAAATGAAGCTTCTCACATCCATGTTCGTCTTCATCACGAGCCCATAGATCTGGCGAGCCCGATCGACATTAATGTCGGATGTATGAAAGGTCGGTGAGAGGTTGATGTATGAAAGCACACTCCAAGTCTGTGCCAAGGTGGTGAGGTCCTTCTGCAGAATCTTCCACGACGCTCCCTCGACATTCAGCTAGAATTGCCCTCTTGGTGTGCAGAACTTGGCCGCGATTGGCCTTATAGTCTGGGTAAGAGTGGAGGTACTGGGAGTAAGTGGGCAGCTGCTCCCCCTCAACGAGGATGACTGGGGTCCCCAGAAACTCATTCAACATCTGCGTGTCGAATTGAATGGTCCTCCCCCTCAACATGCACGTCTTCGGCGAGCCATCCTCCGGATCATAGACGTTGGAGTAAAACTCCTTCGCCAGGGCCACATCGATTTGCTTCTCTGGAAGCCTGGTTAGTCGTTTGTGCCAGTAACGCCTGTGGAGCATGCCATAAAACTCATCATACATCCCTGGGGCGAGCTCTACGTTCCTCTTCGGAAGGATGTTCCAGAGATGAACGTTATCTTGATATCGGTGCCATGCCGTCTCTATAGCGAACCGAGAGGAATCCCAGGTGGAATCCTCTCTATATGTTTGGCTTGGTCCAGTTCGGCGTCTCCTAGAAGCCATTTGCGAAAACCATGTAAAAAACAAAATTTTGTTAGTACATAGCAAAAAGGGGGTGCAAAAAGAAAAATTGCCAAATGACTGGGCACTAAGTCGCCAGTGGGTAGTTATCACCAATGTACTATGAGGGCTTAGCACGAGGACCCGTGCTAAACCTTCCCCTGACACTGGGGCTTAGCGTGAGACTGCACGCTAAGCCCATGCATGAACACAAAAGGACTCAGTGGGGCTTAGCGCAAGACTGTGCGCTAAGCCCATGCATGAATGTTCAACCAAAAACCCAGAAATGCATGAGACTCTAGAATTCACTTAGCACAGTAGGGGAACTTAGTGCATTAATCCTATTTTTCCAGAAGTTCAAGCACGTGCTAAGCTGCCAATGGGGCGCTTAGCGCGTTCATCCAGTAAGCCCAGAAATTTGAGCTCGGGCTAAGCCACTAGTGGGTGCTTAGCGCGTTCACCGAAAACCTAGAAACTTGATGTTGCCTAGATCGTAAGAACTCACCAAGCCATGAGATGGGCTTAGCGAGCTTAACAGGGTGTGAGTTAAACATGCATGTTTGAAATTTTTTTATCTTACCAAATATAAGCAAAATGCAAGTATGGGAATGCAGAAAATGTTATAGAAGCAGAGGAATGCAATGAGTGCACAAGAGTGAAATGAAAATGCGTAAAGATTAACAGAGGGAGAGAATGGTTATAGTCTCAGGTGATTTTTCAACTTCCAGTAGTTATGAGTCACACACTTAGCGCGAGCGTGGCGCTTAGTGCGCAACTTGACATGACAATTGCATTTATGGAGTTGGCGCTTAGCGTGTAGGATGTGCCAAGTGCCTGATGGGCGTGAGTCCCTTGATCTTCTCTTCAGTCAGTGGTCTCGACACTTAGTAGGCAGCCTGGGCTTAGCGCCTGCTTTCCTTGGACGCGCTTAGCGCCTGAAGCTTCTTCTTAAATTCATCACAATCTTCCATCATCAACCTGCAACATCACTCAAATTGATTAATACCCTCCCTTTTTCAGAAAACAAGTTTTTTTTTTCAATAATACAATCAACAAAACATAAAATAAGACAACAAAAATTCCTAGGTTGCCTCCCAGTAAGCATTTCTTTAACGTCACTAGCTTGATGCTGGATCCCTCATGGGTCCAGGAGATAGATGACGCTGGCCAGTCTCCCTAGGTGTCCCCCATTATAGGCCTTCAAGCATTGTCCATTTACGATCTAGCTTCTCTCTAGTTCACTTAAAGTTGGATCAATGATTTCCATTGCTCCATGTGGCTGGACGTCTTTTATCACAAAGGGTCCTGACCATTTTGACTTGAGCTTTCCTGGAAAGAGCCTGAGTCTTGAATTGAAAAGCAGCACTTGTTGGCTAGGCTGTAAATTCTTCTTTTGTAGCTTCTTGTCATGGTACGCCTTTATCCTTTGCTTGTAGATCCTGGCTGATTCATAGGCATTTAATCTCATATCTTCTAGTTCCAGCATCTGCAGTCTCTGCTTCTCATCAGACAAGGATTCATCAAAGTTCAACCGTTTGAGGGCCCAGTAAGCCTTGTGCTCCAATTCCATCTGAAAGGGTGAGAGGCCTATAGAAGTCTTGTATGCAGTCCCGTAAGCCCACAAGGCATCATCTAGTTTCACTGCCCAATCTTTCCTTGAAGAAGCGACGGTCTTGTCCAGGATTCTCTTCATCTCTCTGTTTGACACTTCTGCTTGACCATTGGTTTGAGGATGATAAGGAGAGGCCACCTTATGTTTGACATTATAATGCCCTAAAACCTTATGTAGTTGTACATTGCAGAAGTGCATGCCTCCATCACTGATCAACACTCTGGGAACTCCAAAATGAGAAAAGATATTCTTCTTCAAAAATTTAATCACGGTCCTAACATCATTTTGTGGAGTGGTTATGGCTTCCACCCACTTAGACACATAATCAACAACTACCAGGATGTAGATATTCCTGTATGGGGACGGTAGAGGCCCTAGAAAATCAATCCCCCAGTAGTCAAAAACCTCTAACTCAATGATGTTCTGCAAAGGCATCGCGTTGCTCCTTGAAATTCCCTCTGTTCTTTGGCATTAATCACAACGAAGTGCATGGTCACGAGCATCTCTGAGTATGGATGGCCAGAAAAATCCAGCCTAAAGTATCCTGACAGCTGTCCTATCTCCACTGTAATGGCCTCCATAAGGTGAGCTATGACAGTGCCAAAGTATGTTTTGGGCTTCCTCCCTCATTACACACCTCCTCAGCAAGTTATTTGCTCCAACTTTGAACAGATATGGTGATGTAGCTCTATGTGGAGCTTGTAGGCCTTGGATCTTCTTCATCAATGGAGTCCTTTGCTTCTTGAAGATCAATGGCAGTGGAATGGAGAATGATGAAAAGTGATTGGAGATGCCACTTCAAGGAGAAGATGAGTCAAGAACAAGCTCACCACCATAGGAAGCCATGGATAAGAGCTTGAAGGTAGGAGAAGATGAGTGAAGGGAGAGGGAGAGAAGGGGCACAAAATTTATGCCTCAAATGAGGTCTAAACTTTGAAGTGTATTTTCTCAAATTATCAAAGTTGAAAAAATACACACACAAGGCCTTTATTTATAGCTTAAGTGTCACACAAAATTGGAGGAAAATTTGAATTTCTATTCAAATTTCACTTGAATTTGAATTTGAATTTGTGGAGCCAAAATTTCACTAATTATGATTAGTGAATTTTAGTTATGGTTCAGCCCACTAGTCCAAGATCAAGTCCAAGATTCTCCGCTAAGTGTGCTTAGGTGTCATGAGTCATGTAAAACATGAAAGACATGCACAAAGTGTGACTATATGATGTGACAATGAGGTGTAACAAGAAAATGCTCACCTCCCCCTTAGGCTGGTCCAAAATTTAATTGGATTGGGCTTTTCCCAATTCAATTAAATTTCTCTCCCAACACATACATCAAATAGTGCACTTAATGCATGTGAAATTAAAAAACTACCCCTAATACAAAAACTAGTTTAGGTGCCCTAAAATACAAGGGCTGAAAAATCCTACATTACTAGGTTACCCTCCCTACACTATGGAGCCCTAAATACAAAGCCCAAAACTAATGAAACCCTAGTCTAATATGTACAAAGATAAGTGGGCTCATACTTAGCCCATGGGCCCAAAATCTACCCTAAGGCTCATGAGAACCCTAGGGCCTTCTCCTGCATCTTTGGCCCAATCTTATTGGAGTCTTCTATCCAATGCCCTTGGGGTGTAAGATTACATCATTTGGATCATCCTAGATGTACAAGTGGATATCATGTAGAAACTTCTTCCGTTGGTGCCAATTGAGATCCTATGGAATGACCCACGTAACTTTGTAGTTGGCGATGTCTGCGAACCAGGGCCTTTCAGCTGCAGCTAAGAGGAATTCATCTGGAAATTTTCCCCTTACTTCTTTCTCTTTCTGTGTCACTTCTTCATTCACTAACTAAGAGAGATAGTCAACTACTACATTCTCGGATCCCTTCTTATCTCCGATGACGATGTCGAACTCTTGAATCAACAGGACTCATCTTATCAACCTTGGCTTTGAATCTGCCTTGGTGAAAAGATATTTGATGGTTGCATGATCTGTGAAGATAAGAACTTTGGACCCCACCAGATAAGACCATAACTTCTCTAAGGCATAGACGATGTCCAATCAAGACTTTGCAGGCATATTATATGGCATGGAATATCTTGTCTCGCCGCTGTCCTAGAGCTGCACCCATAACATAGTCACTAACATCACACATCAGCTCGAACTCCTTGCTTCAGTCAGGTGCAACCATTATTGGGGTAGATACAAGCTTCTCCTTCAAAGTTTGAAAGGCTTCTAGGCATTCCTCATCAAGCTTGAAGACTGCATCCTTGTTTAGAAAGTTGCTCAATGGTCTAGCTATCTTCGAGAAGTCCTTGATGAACCTTCGATAGAAACCTACATGTCCAAGAAAACTTCTGATACCCTTGGCATTTACTGGTGGTGGTAACTTCTCGATGACATCAATTTTTGCTTTATCCACCTCAATGCCTCGGGCTAAAATTTTGTGGCCCAACACTATCTCTTCTTGAACCATGAAGTGACACTTCTCCCAATTTAGCACCAGATTGGTCTCAACACATCTTCGCTGCACTAGCTCTAGATTCATCAAGCAAGAATCAAAGGAAGGTTTGAAGACTAAGAAATCATCCATGAAGACTTCTATGCACTTCTATACCATGTCAGCAAAGATGGCTAGCATGCACCTCTGGAAAGTGGCTGGTGCATTACATAACCCAAATGACATCCTTTTGTAGGCAAAGACACCAAAAGAGCATTAAAAGTCATCTTCTCTTGGTCCTTGGGATCCACTGAAATCTGATTATATCTTGAGCACTCGTCCAAGAAATAGTATAAGGATTGTCCTACTAGCTGCTCCAACATCTGATCCATGAAATGCAAAGGAAAATGGTCTTTCCTTATCGCCTCATTGAGCTTCCGGTAGTCGATGCACATCTTTCATCCCGTGACAGTTCGAGTAGGAATAAAATCATTCTTTTCATTACGGATGACTTTCATACCTCCTTTCTTCAGCACCACCTGGACTAGACTCACCTATGCATTGTCTGAAATAGGGTAGATGAGTCCAGCCTCAAGTAACTTGAGGACTTCCTTCCTTACTTCTTCCTTCATGGATGAATTGAGTCTTCTCTGTGGCTGTCTCACTGGTCTATACTCCTCCTCCATCATGATCTTGTGCATGCAATAAGCAGGGATGATTCCCTTGAGATCTAAAATGTGTCACCCAATAGCCTCCTTGTGCTTCCTGAGAATTTCCATCAACTGAGCTTCCTCTTTTGATGATATGTCACTGCTGTTCACAATCGGCTTGACTTCCTTCTCCTCTAGAAAGGCATACTTCAGGTGCGTGGGTAGGGTCTTCAACTCCAACTTTGGATTTTCTGGAGGACTGTCCTTCTTTAAATCTTCAACATCTTCCTATGCATTAATCTCCTTTAATCTCTCCAAGTCTTCTAGATAGGCTTCCAGATCTCTCTCCTCCTTATTGGTTAGGCAATCAACTACATTTATCAAAGCCTTTTCCAATGGTGAGTGAGTAGCCAAGTGTTGCATAGTGTGGTTTGCCTCTTGTTCAATTGCCTTCACCTTGAAGCATGACTAGTTATTGTTGGGATGCTTAAATGCTTCAAAGAGGTTAAAGGTTACCTTCTGATCATCCACGCTCAGCTCTAAGTTTCCGTTCCCGATGTCCACCATGCATTTGGTAGTCATCATGAATGGTCGCCCTAGGATCAAGGGAATCTCTTCATCTTCCTCAATGCCCATGATTACAAAGTCCACCGAAAAAGTGAAGTGGCAGACTTTGACCAGGACGTCTTTTACCACTCCAAATGGTCTTATGATGGAGCAGTCTGTTAGCTAGAGTGTCATCCTTGTAAGGTCAATCTTCAAGTTCCCTATTCTCTTGCACATGGAAAGCGATATTAGATTGATACTTGCTCCTAAGTCAATAAGAGCCTTACCTATGGATACATTCCCAATAGAATATGGGAGGGTGACACTTCCTGGATCTTTGAACTTGGGAGGCAGCTTCTGAATTACTGCACTGCAATTGCCTCCTACCATAATGGTTTCACTGTTGATGTACTTTCCCTTTTTTGTGAGGAGGTAATTTAGGAACTTTGTGTACAGTGGCATCTGCTATAGGGCGTCTTCAAAAGGGATAGTAATCTCTAGCTTCTGGAAGATTTCAAGGAACCGCTTGAAGTAGCACTCCTTGTCCTTCTTTGATGGCACTAGAGGGTACGACGCCTCCTTTGGTGAGGCTGGTGGTATCTCTCTTCTGGTCTCCCGAGCTAATTGACTCTTGGTCTTAGGGATTAAGACCCCATCTTTCGTCTTCTCCCCCTCATCATCTTCTGTTGGATCAAGTGGCCTCAAAATGATTTAGAAGGGGGGGGGGGGGGGTTGAATTAATTATTCCTAAACCTTTACTAATTAAAAATTTACTCTTCTAAGGCTTTTACTATGTTGTTAAGTAAATGAAGAATAGAAAAGAAACTTAACCAAAAGTAAAAGCGGGAATTAAAATGCACAGCGGAAAGTAAAAGAGTAGGGAAGAAGGAGACAAACACACAAGAGTTTTTATACTGGTTCGGCAACAACCCGTGCCTACATCCAGTCCCCAAGCGACCTGCGGTCCTTGAGATTTCTTTTCCAACCTTGTAAAAATCCTTTTACAAGCAAAGATCCACAAGGGATGTACCCTCCCTTGTTCTCTTTGAACCTAGTGGATGTACTCTCACTAGAACTGATCCACAAGAGATGTACCCTCTCTTGTTCTCAGTCAACAACCCAAGTAGATGTACCCTCTACTTGAACCACAAAGGATGTACCCTCCAATGTGTTAAGACAAAGATCTCAGGCGGATAAACCTTTGATACTTTATGAATGGGGATACAAAAGAATTCTTAGGCGGTTAGTCCTTTGAACACTTTTGTATAAGGGAAAGGGAAGAATCAAAAGAATTCTCAAATTGTATCGTTTTGAATTCTTTGACAAGGGAGAAGGGAGACACAAAAGAATTCAGGCGGTTAGTCCTTTGTTCTTTTGGAAAAGGGAGAAGAGAGACACAAAAAGAATTCAGGCAGTTAGTCCTTGGTGAATTCTTTTTGGCAAAGGGAGAAGAGAATGAAAAGGATGAATAGCACAAGTTTTCAAGGTTTGGAAAACCAGAAAACTTTGGAAAGCTTTTGGCAAAAGGAAGAAGAAGAAGAAGTTTAAAGAGATGCAAAAGTTGTAAAGGATTGTATTGTAAAGGTTGTTCAAGATAATTGAAATGAAAAACAAAGCTTTGCTTTTATAGACTCTTCATGTTTGGTCAAGAGAACCATTTAGAAGAGTTATGACTTTTAGAAAAACTTAAAACTAATTTGAAAAAGTAAAAAACCATTTGAAGAGTTACATCTTTTGTTTTATTCAGAAACAATCACTGGTAATCGATTACCAAATCAGTGTAATCGATTACACAAAGCTTTTATGTGAAAGGATGTGACTCTTCACATTTGAATTTGAATTTCAACATTCAAAGGCACTGGTAATCGATTACCAAAACATTGTAATCGATTACAACTTTTTGAAATCAATTGGAACATTGTAAATTCATTTGAAAACTTTTTTCAAATTCATTTTGCTACTGGTAATCGATTACAATAATCTGGTAATCGATTACCAGAGAGTAAAAACTCTTTGGTAAACATGTTTTGAGAAAAATCCATGTGCTACTCAATTTTTGAAAAAAGCTTTTCATACTTATCTTGATTAAGTCTTCTATTGATTCTTGAATCTTGAGTCTTGAATCTTGATCTTGATTCTTGAAAGCTTGATCCTTGAATCTTGATTCTTGAAATCAACTTTCCTCTTGAATCTTGAAGTGTTCTTCAACTTTCCTCTTGAATCTTGAAGTGTTCTTGATTCTATCTTTGAACATCTTGAACTCATTCTTTGATTGACCTTTGAGCTTTTTGTCATCACCTTTGTCATCATCTTTGTTATCATCAAAACATCTTTGAATCAATCTTGATTCATCATGAAGCTTTTCTTCTACATCTTCTTCCTCTTTGGTCGCATCCTGCAATACTTTGTCAGCTTCAGCGTCCTCCTGCTTTTGGCTTTGGGTAATGACTGCCTTGCATTCCTCCTTGGGGTTCTTCTCAGTGTTGGCCCCGAAGGTTCTAGTGGGCTTTTCAGCCATTTGCTTAGCTAATTGGCCCACCTGCACCTCCAAATTCTTGATTCCTGAATCATTACTCTTCTGGTGTGATGCGATAGTTTGTATGAACTGTATCAGCAATTCCTCCAACTTGGTGGTTTTCTCCTGTAAGCTGGGTTCTTGACTAAGAGGCGGATGAGATGAACCTCCTTGGTTGAAATTATTCCCTGGATGGGATCTCCAACATTGGCCCTGCAAAAAATTACCTCTCTGATAGAATACCGATGGTCCTCCTTGATGGAATCCTTGATGATTTTGACTTCCCATGTAGTTGACCTTGTTGGCTGCGTCGTCTTGGACCATGCATGAACTTGACTCATGAGCACCCCCATAAATGTTGCATCCCCCACTGTGCATGGCTGGAGGAGTTTGCACTGCATGTAGATGTTGAGGAAGGTTACTCAGAGTTGCTGTAAGAGTCTAAGGTCTTGGCCAAGAGCTTGTTTTGAGCCAACATAGCATCTTGAGAAGTGAGCTCAAGACGACTTTTCTTTGTAGGCGTGTAGGCTCGATCACGAAGGATGGCGTGATCACTAGTTGCCATATTCTCTATCAGTTCCATGGCTTCTTCTGGAGTCTTGAGCTTGATCTTCCCACCGGTGGAGGCATCGAGTAGCTGCTTAGAGTGGGGTCACAAGCCATCAATGAAGATGTTGAGTTGGATTGGCTCGCTGAACCCATGTGTAGGAGTCTTTCAGAGTAACCCATGGAAGTGATCAAGTGCTTCACTCAGCGATTCGCCAGGGTGTTGGTGGAAGGATGAGATTTCCACCTTACCCTCAACGGTCTTGGACTCTGGAAAGTATTTCTTCAGGAACTTCTCCACCACCTCTTCCCATGTCTGTAGGTTATTACCCTTGAACGAGTAAAGCCATCTTTTTGCTTCACCGGCCAAGGATAAAGATAATAAGTTGAGGCGGATGGCGTCTTCTGGCACTCCTACTATCTTCATCGTGTTCTAGATCTTGATGTATGTGGCCAGATGTACGTACAGATCTTCACTCGATAAGTTGTGAAACAGATTCCCCTGGATCAGCTGGATGAGGGAATGTGGATATGAGATGTTGGTCGCTTGCACGTCCGGTCTGGCTATGTTGGTGAAGTATTGAGGTGTAGCAAAGCTAGAGTATTCCTCTAGCGTCATCCTCTGTGGACGGTCCTCTGCCATGATGTGTTCTTCAGAGAAAGGATGTGGTCTGGTCACAAAAGAGGGATAAAATAATTCAAATGAAGATTCTGTCTCTCCTTGATTAATCTGCACCTCTTGTTGCTCTCTCCTTCTTCTTGCAGCTTTGTTCCTTCTGCAAGCTGCTTTGATCTCTAGGTTCAAGGGAACAAGATTTCCCCTTGCAGCTATACCTCACATACAAGAAAGAGAAACAATATCGTGCAGGTTATCAAGATAAAAGAACTAAAAATATAGAAAAAAGAATAAAGAATTTTTTTTTTCAGATTGGGATATGTGACAACCAAGTACGAAGGACAAAGTCTCCGAAAACGACACCAAAAACATGTTAACTGATTGGCAAGTGTACCAATTTTATCACAAGTAGTAAACATTAAACGGAAGACTGAGTGTCGAGTCCACAAGGACTTTGTTTGTACTTGCGTTGGTAAATACCCAATTTGTAAGAAATAAAGAAATTGAATTTAAAATGGCAAGAATAATAAAATAAACAAGATGAGTGCAAAAGATGATTTCATAATGCAATTATGTTGGGACCTAGCTGTAGATGCAATTGCCTTTGATGTTTTGATGATGATCATGATGATGTGTTGCAATTGATGCAAATGGGCTTTTCAAGATTAAATTCAAGACAATACTTCAAGATTACAAGTCACAACATCAAGATGATCACTAGAATATTAGGAAGGGAATTCCTAATTGAATTAGCAAAGGTTTGGCCAAGTGATTTAAATTAAAAAAGTGTTTCTCAAAGGTTTTACTCTCTGGTAATCGATTACCAGAGGATGTAATCGATTACCAGTGGCCAAATACGTTTTATAACAGCTACAAAAATTTGAATTCGAAATTTTAGATTGTGTAATCGATTACACAATTTTGGTAATCGATTACCAGCAGTTAGTAAACGTTTTAATTCAAATTTTAAAAGCTGTAATCGATTACACAATTACTGTAATCGATTACCAGAAAGGATTTTCAGAAAAATAATTTCAAGAGTCATAACTTTTCAAAGGCTTTATTAATGACCATCAATGGTCTATATATATGTGACTTAAACACGAAATTGCTCAGAGATTTTCAGAACAACAAAGTGCTTATCCTCTCAAAGAGCAAATTCATTTTATCCTCTTAAGAATTCCTTGGCCAATTCAATTGCAATTCATTAAGGAATTATTTGAGTGCTCAATCTGTAAAATCCATCTCTTTCTAGAGAGCTTTGTTCTTTTTCTTCTTCTCATTCTCTAAGGGATTAAGAGACTGTGAGTCTCTTGTTGTAAAGGATCTCTAAACACAAAGGAAGGATTGTCCTTGTGTGTTTAGAACTTGTAAAAGGGATTTACAAGATAGTGGAACTCTCAAGCGGGTTGCTTGGGGACTGGACGTAGGCACAAGGGTGTGGCCGAACCAGTATAAAACTGAGTTTGCATTTTCTCTTCCCTTAATCTCCTTTATTTATTATTGCTTTATATTCATATTCAAATTGTTTCATTTGAATTAATATTTAAGAAGATTGTCATTAAGGGAATTCAGAACTTGAGTAAAAAGTGAAATAGAATTTAATTAGGGGAAATAGTTTGGAATATCTTAATTCAACCCCCCCCCCTTCTTAAGATATCTGAGGCCACTTGTCTAACAAGTGGTATCAGAGCTTCATTCTTGTATAAAGTTTAGAAGCTTCAAGAAAAAGATGGCCTCAGCAAATTCCTTATTTCCAGAAGGGAATTCTGTCAATAGACCTCCAATCTTTAATGGAGAGGGTTACCACTACTGGAAAACCCGAATGCAAATTTTTTTTGAGGCAATAGATCTAAATATCTGGGAAGCCATAGAAATAGGGCCTTATATACCCACCACAGTAGAAAGAGTTTCAATAGATGGTAGTTCATCAAGTGAAAGCATAACCATAGAAAAACCTAGAGATAGATGGTCTGAAGAGGATAGAAAACGAGTACAATACAACTTAAAAGCCAAAAACATAATAACATCTGCCCTAGGAATGGATGAATATTTCAGGGTTTCAAATTGTAAGAGTGCTAAGGAAATGTGGGACACTCTTCGATTAACACATGAAGGAACTACAGATGTTAAAAGATCTAGGATAAATGCACTAACTCATGAGTATGAATTATTTAGAATGAATGCAAATGAAAATATTCAGAGTATGCAAAAGAGATTTACACATATAGTAAATCATCTAGTAGCCTTAGGCAAAGAATTTCAAAATGAGGATCTTATAAACAAGGTGTTAAGATGTTTAAGTAGAGAATGGCAACCCAAAGTAACGGCCATTTCTGAATCAAGAGATTTGTCTAACATGTCTCTTGCCACTTTATTTGGAAAGTTGCAGGAACACGAGATGGAACTATTGAGATTGCACCAAAATGAAGAAAATGACAAGAAAAAGAAAGGAATTGCTCTTAAAGCATCATCCTCAATTCAAGAAGAAAGTGATCAGGATAATGATCCAGATGATGATGATGATTTAAGTCTTTTTGTAAAAAGATTCAACAAGTTCCTTAAAGTAAGAGGAAATCAGAGGCGACCAAATTTTAAATCAAAAAGAAGGACAGAAAATTCATCCTCTACTCTAAAATGCTTTGAATGCAATCAACCTGGACATCTGAGGGTTGATTGTCCCATCTTCAAGAAAAAGATGGAAAAATCTGAGAAGAAAAATCATAGTGAAAAGAAACTAAAGAAAGCATACATCACATGGGATGAAAATGATTTTGGAATCCTCTGAAGATTCTGAAAATGAAGAGATAAATCTCTGCCTTATGGCCAAAAGTTACGAAAGTGATGAAGAGGTAACATCTTCAAACAACTTATCTATTTCTTTTGATGAATTGCAAGATGCATTTGCTGATTTGCATAAAGAATCAATTAAACTTGCAAAATTAGTTTCATCATCAAAGAAAACAATTTCAAATTTAGAAAATGAAATTTCTAAATTAAACAAAGAATTAGATCTTCTTAGGAATGAAGTCTCAATCTCTAAAACAAATGAAAAAGTTAATATCTCCACTATTAATGACAAGAAAATAACAGATTCTTGTAGTTGTTGTGATAAATATGTAAAAGAAATTAAAGAGTTGAAAAATTCACTTGCAAAATTTTCATATAGTAGAAATAATTAAGATGTTATATTAAGTAAACAAAGATATGTGTCTAATAAAAATGGACTAGGGTATAAATCCGAAAAACTACAAAAGGTTCATAAAAACTTTTCCACTTCCACACAAAAATGTAATTCTAATTCTATCACTTGTTTTTACTGTGGAAGAAGAGGACATGGCATATCAACTTGCTACTTCAAGAAAAATTACAGTAACATTAAAATGATATGGGTCCCAAAAGGATCCTTAGTTTATACTAACATGCAAGGACCCAATAAAATTTGGGTACCTAAGTCAAAAACTTGATTATGCAGGTATCTTTGAGAAAGAAGTGGTACATAGATAGCGGATGCTCAAAACATATGACTGGAGATGCATCAAATTTTACACATATATCTCCAAAGAAAAGCGGGCATGTAACATATGGTGACAACAACAAAGGTAGAATTCTTGGAGTGGGTAAAATAGGTACAAATTCTTCAAACTCCAATTAAAATGTTCTACTTGTTGAAGGCCTTAAGCACAGCCTGCTTAGCGTTAGTCAACTATGTGACAAAGGCTATCTAGTATCATTTGATTCTCAGAAATGTCTTATAGAACATAAGCATGACATTAATATAAAGCATGTAGGACATAGAGTCAATAATGTTTACATGATAGACTTAAGCATAAAACAAGAAAACAATCATTGCTTTCTTAGTAAAGATAATGATCCATGGTTATGGCATAAAAGAATTGCTCACATAAACATGGATCACTTAAATAAGTTAATTTCAAAAGATTTAGTAGTTGGTTTGCCTAAATTGAAATTTGAAAAAGATAAACTATGCGATGCATGTCAAAAGGGCAAACAAACAAGAGTCTCATTCAAACCTAAAAATGTTGTTTCAACCACTCGACCATTACAGTTATTGCATATGGATCTATTTGGTCCATCTAGAACCATGAGTTTTGGAGGAAATTACTATGCTCTAGTTATAGTTGATGATTTCTCTAGATATACTTGGACATTATTTATTACACATAAAAGTGATTCATTCCAAGCATTTAGGAAACTTGCTAAAGTCATACAAAACAAGAAAAATCTCAAGATTGCATCCATTAGAAGTGATCATGGGGGTGAATTTGAAAATAAAGATTTTGAATTATTTTGTGATGAACATGGTATTGAACACAATTTTTCTGCACCTAGAACCCCTCAACAAAATGGAGTTGTTGAGAGGAAAAATAGGTCATTGGAAGAAATTGCAAGAACTTTATTAAATGATACTTCTCTTCCAAAGTATTTTTGGGCTGAAGCTGTCAATACTGCATGTTACATCATGAATAGGACCTTGATAAGACCTATTTTAAAGAAAACCCCATATGAGTTATTTAATGGTAGAAAACCTAATATCTCTCATCTACATGTTTTTGGTTGCAAGTGCTTTGTACTTAATAATGGTAAAGATAATCTAGGAAAATTCGATGCAAAATTTGATGAAGGCATTTTTCTTGGATATTCATTACAAAGCAAAGCATATAGGATATATAATAAGAGAACTATGAACATCGAGGAATCCATTCATGTTACCTTTGATGAATCTAATGCCATATTGTCAAGAAAGAATATGCTAGATGACATTGCAGATTCTTTAGAACATATGAACATTCATGAACAAAATTCCAAAGGAAATGATAAAGGAAACAATGAAGATCCTCCAGAAGAAGTCAAATCCAATGATGAACTTCCAAGAGAATGGAAAGCTTCAAGAGATCATCCCCTCTACAACATTATTGGTGATATCTCAAAAGGGGTAACAACTAGACACTCTCTTAAAGATTTATGCAATAATATGGCTTTTGTATCCATGATTGAACCTAAAAATATAAAAGAAGCCATAATAGATGATAATTGGATCATTGCCATGCAAGAAGAATTAAACCAATTTGAAAGAAATAATGTGTGGAAATTAGTAGAAAAACCTGAAAATTATCCTATCATAGGAACAAAATGGGTTTTTAGAAATAAATTAGATGAACATGGTATAATTATTAGAAATAAAGCCAGTTAGTAGCAAAAGGGTATAATCAAGAAGAAGGAATAGACTATGAAGAAACATATGCTCCTGTTGCAAGATTAGAAGCCATTAGAATGCTATTGGCATATGCATCCATTATGAATTTTAAACTTTATCAAATGGATGTTAAGAGTGCCTTTCTAAATGGCTTAATTCAAGAAGAGGTATATGTTGAACAACCCCCTGGTTTTGAAATTCCTGATAAACCAAACCATGTTTATAAATTACAAAAGGCTCTTTATGGTTTGAAACAAGCCCCTAGGGCATGGTATGAACGATTAAGCAATTTTCTTCTAGAAAAAGATTTCTCCAGAGGTAAAGTGGATACCACATTGTTCATAAAGAGAAAGCATAATGATATTTTGTTGGTTCAAATATATGTTGATGATATAATTTTTGGATCCACTAATGATTCATTGTGCAAGGAGTTTTCCCTTGATATGCAAAGTGAATTTGAAATGTCAATGATGGGAGAACTAAAGTACTTTCTGGGATTACAAATCAAGCAAACTCAAGAAGGTATATTCATCAATCAATCCAAATACTGCAAGGAATTGATCAAAAGATTTGGGATGGATAGTGCAAAACACATGTCTACACCGATGAGCACTAATTGTTACTTAGATAAAGATGAATCTGGTCAGTCTATAGACATAAAACAATATCGAGGTATGATCGGATCTCTTCTTTATTTATCTGCTAGTAGACCTGATATTATGTTTAGTGTATGCATGTGTGCTAGGTTTCAATCCAACCCCAAACAATCACATTTAAGTGCAGTAAAGAGAATCATGAGATATCTATTAGGAACAATCAATTTAGGATTATGGTATCCTAAGAATTCAACATGTAACTTAATAGGATATTCTGATTCTGATTTTGCCGGATCTAAAACTGGTAGAAAAAGTACAAGTGGAACTTTTCAATTTATTGGATCGGCTCTTGTCTCATGGCATAGTAAGAAACAAAACAGTGTTGCTTTATCTACTGCTGAAGCGGAGTATATCTCTGCTGGTAGTTGTTGTGCACAGATTTTATGGATGAAGCAACAATTATCTGACTATGGCATCATTCTTGATCGCATACCTATTAAGTGTGATAATACTAGTGCCATAAATCTATCCAAAAACCCAGTTCAACACTCTAGAACTAAACATATAGAGATTAGACACCACTTTCTTAGAGATCATGTCCTAAAGGGAGATTGTGTATTAGAATTTGTTGATACTAAGAATCAACTTGCTGATATTTTCACTAAACCTCTCCCCAAGGAAGTGTTCTTCTCTATGAGAAGAGAATTAGGTCTCTTAGATGTAAGAGATTTAGAAAAATAGGGATTGATTGGTTGATTGAATGGTTGATTGATTGGTTGATTTACTCTTACCTTTTGATTGTAGATGATTTTGTTTGATCTTGTTTAAATTCTTGTTTTTATGATAGAATTTATGATTTCTTGTGTATATAATAATTGAATGATTGAATTTAGTGTATTATTAGTGAAAATTAGTCATATAGGATGTATTTGAGCATAAATATAGATATTCTCTTAAGAAACTAGCCTAGGATAGGCTCTAGTAATCGATTACCATCCAGTGTAATCGATTACACATGAACAGGCAGCCTGTAATCGATTACAACATCCTGTAATCGATTACCAGAAGGCTTATTGGGCCTGTAATCGATTACAATGCGTCATCTTCTATAAATACTCACGAAATCAGAGCTGCTGCGCAGCCAAAGCATCCTCCACGTTTTCCACCATACCTAGAACTTCAAACCTTCGATTCTCACTCAATTCTTCACCAAATCACGTCCCGTAAAGCCCAATCTTCCTCTTTTTCACTCCTCTTTCACTTCCATCGATCAAAATCCAGAAAAACTTCATCAAATGGCAGAGCCATCAAAGAAGAGAAAGGGATCATCCTCCACCGCTACCGCTGCTGCCCATCGCCGTCACGGCCCATCCGGATCACCCACAGCACCTATTCCTCCTTCTTTGTCATCTCCAAGATCATCAACACTGTTTTCATCCGATGATCAACGTCTACGGTACCTTTCTCAGTTTTCTTCTAGAATAATCTTAGACCCTAAGTACCTAGACGTAGAGTTCTTTAATGATGAAACGTTTGATTGCTATCAAGTGTTTCAAAATTCTGGTCTTGTTGATTTCATGTCATTAAAATTGCCATATTATCCTGAACTTGTAAAGGTCTTCTACTGCAATTTAAAAATTCAGGATGGTATTATTATGTCTGAGGTGCATGGTACTTCTATGGTCATTGATCAGCCACTTTTCTTTTCTTTGACTCATTTACCCAGTCAAGGTGCACCTTTTGAGGGCACCATTGTTGATGACTGGAAATTCGATTATTCGAGTCATGATGCTCGTCGCATGGTTTGCAATGATCAAGCTGAAATGACCGGTAGATTGTTGGCCGGGTCATTAACTTTTGATAATCGCATCATGCATTATATCATGGTTAGAATTTTGCTTCCTCGGTCTCCAAATTTAGCACAAGCCTCTGAGGAGGATTTGATTCTTATGTGGGCTTTTCTTACCGGTCGTCAGATCGACTGGGCCCATTTGGTTCGGTACCGAATGCATAAGGCATTACGGGCCAATGCACCTCTTCCTTATCCATATTTTGATTACTCTGTTTTTGCGTCATTTTCAAATTCCGCTTGATGATGAACCCTTTGTTCAAGTCAAGCGTTCCTTTGCAATTGGTGCTGGTGCAGTGACCTCCTTTGGGTATCGTAAAGATCGGAATGGACAATGGCTGAAGAAGGATGCACTCCCTCCTCAAGATGAACGTACTCCTTCACCTCCTCCTCAACGTGAAGATTCTGCACTCATGAATGAAGTCCTCTCCGAATTACGGGGTCTTCGTTCTTATGTTGGTGACCGCTTCGACTCGTTGGATTCACGCTTTGCCGGTATGGACATTCATCTTACACAGCTTGAAGAGGATGTCGGATACATTCGTTAGAGTTTCGATCTTCCACCACCACCTCCGTCTTCTTAGATTTTAGTTTCTGATTATTTATCTTTTATAAGCCGTGTATTTTGGCTTTTAGTTTCTTAGAATTTACATTATTATGCTAAGTACTTTGCTTATTTATCTTGTGGTTTTTTAAATTTCAGTCTTGGATGTTTTGTGGTTGTTGACATTTTCGGTTATTTGGATTCTGGTTTGATTATTTCTTCTTTGTGAGTTTGGCTTCTTGTGTTTTATACTCTGATATTTATATATTTTTCTACTCCTTTGTCATATCTGTGTTGATTTCCGAGTTCTTTGGATTTTTGATGTTGCCAAAGGGGGAGAAAAGGTTGTAGAAAAAGCTTAAGAAAAAGCTTAACAAACTTAGAAATCAAGTGATCATGAATTCCGAAATATAGGGGGAGTAAACGCATGCACTTTTTATCTATATACAATTGCTTGCTGTTTGCTTGAATCTTGATTTCAGGTATTGTATTGTCATCATCAAAAAGGGGGAGATTGTAGATGCAATTGCCTTTGATGTTTTGATGATGATCATGATGATGTGTTGCAATTGATGCAAATGGGCTTTTCAAGATTAAATTCAAGACAATACTTCAAGATTACAAGTCACAACATCAAGATGATAACTAGAATATTAGGAAGGGAATTCCTAATTGAATTAGCAAAGGTTTGGCCAAGTGATTTAAATTAAAAAAGTGTTTCTCAAAGGTTTTACTCTCTGGTAATCGATTACCAGAGGATGTAATCGATTACCAGTGGCCAAATACGTTTTATAACAGCTACAAAAATTTGAATTCGAAATTTTAGACTGTGTAATCGATTACACAATTTTGGTAATCGATTACCAGCAGTTAGTAAACGTTTTAATTCAAATTTTAAAAGCTGTAATCGATTACACAATTACTGTAATCGATTACCAGAAAGGATTTTCAGAAAAATAATTTCAAGAGTCACAACTTTTCAAAGGCTTTATTAATGACCATCAATGGTCTATATATATGTGACTTAAACACGAAATTGCTCCGAGATTTTCAGAACAAAAAAGTGCTTATCCTCTCAAAGAGCAAATTCATTTTATCCTCTTAAGAATTCCTTGGCCAATTCAATTGCAATTCATTAAGGAATTATTTGAGTGCTCAATCTGTAAAATCCATCTCTTTCTAGAGAGATTTGTTCTTTTTCTTCTTCTCATTCTCTAAGGGATTAAGAGACTGTGAGTCTCTTGTTGTAAAGGATCTCTAAACACAAAGGAAGGATTGTCCTTGTGTGTTTAGAACTTGTAAAAGGGATTTACAAGATAGTGGAACTCTCAAGCGGGTTGCTTGGGGACTAGACGTAGGCACAAGGGTGTGGCCGAACCAGTATAAAACTGAATTTGCATTTTCTCTTCCCTTAATCTCCTTTATTTATTATTGCTTTATATTCATATTCAAATTGTTTCATTTGAATTAATATTTAAGAAGATTGTCATTAAGGGAATTCAGAACTTGAGTAAAAAGTGAAATAGAATTTAATTAGGGGAAATAGTTTGGAATATCTTAATTCAACCCCCCCCCCCCCCCCTCTTAAGATATCTGAGGCCACTTGTCTAACACTAGCATGCCTAACTATCCTTGATGAAATATTAGTGTTTTTATCTATTAACTATTTTCCCAATTTCCACCTACATCTGTTAAGATACTCAACCCTGATCCCTCATGATAAAAAGCCTAATTTATGTATTCTTTCTCCCAAATCCCTTTGCAAAGATTGAATCATAAATTGCATAAGTATGAAGATGTATGCAGAGGCACAATAAAGTCACTCTATCCCTAATAATGCATTGTTGAGTTTCCCTTCCCCAGTTTTTGAGACATTACCATTTTCCAATGTATAACCCCTAAAAACAAATGCATGGATGGCCAAACCACACAATAGAGATGAAGAGTAGAAAAGAGACAATAGAAATTGAAATTGAATTAATAGATAAGAAGAGCAATTACATTACAAGGGCATTGGCTGCTAGTCTCCCAACAGAGGGGGTTTAGCCTCTTATAGCCATGAGAGGCTTTACATTTCAGAGGCTAATAGAAGAAGGGGCTAGATGAATAATAGCAAGAAAATGGGGAATGGCTAAGAAAAGAGGGTTTCCAGTAAGGGAGAGGCTCAAACTTTTGATTTCTTCACTAGAGAGCTCTGAGACTCAGTGTGTCTTTCCCTTTTGCTTTCTCCTCCTTATATAGGCTCTAGGTAGCTTAATTTTCACGCCGACTTTGTGCTTAGCGTGAGTTCTCACGCTAAGCACGCCTTTGGGCTTCGTTGTGGGCTTTTTCGTGCGTTAAGCCTGAGCTGTGCACTAAGTGCGAGCGCACGCTAAGCGAGCTGTCCACTTCTTCAATTTTTTCTTCCACTTTTTGCCTTAATTTCCCTTTAAAGCACTTGAATTCTTTTTCTCTTGACTTATGCTGATAAAAAATAGCAAAAATGTTAATTTCTTCATTGTTTCAATAAAAGAAATAATAAAGTAAAGAAATTACACCCATTTATTAGCCAAAATTGGTTATCAAATTAGCTCATATTTTGCAGTTATCACCTACCTTACTAGCTTTGTTCGTATTTGCAATACGGTGACGGTTCATCAAGTGGATGATAATTTAATAGGTATTAGTCTTTTCCCATTTTCACTTGCCGACAAGGCTGAGCATTGGTACCATGCTATTCCTCCCAACATTCCTTTGACATGGGATGAACTTTGTGATAAGTTCTTGCATAAATTTTTCCCTCAATATAAAATCAATCAAAGGAAGACAACTATTGCTACTTTCACTCAAGGAGTTGATGAGCCACTTTGTGAAGATTGGGAGCAATTTAATAGTCTATTGAGACAATGTCCAACTCATGGCCTTGATGATGGAGGTCAAATTAACACTTTCTTGGTGGGGTTAAGACCTCAAACTAAGCTTATGGCCTTGATGTGGCCTATAATGACTATAAGATTCATCATAATAGACCTCTCACTCCTGCGCAAAAGACATGAGTCCTTGAGTTAAGTTCTCATGATGCAATCTTGGCCCGAAACAAGTTACTCACTCAACAACTTGATGCACTTACCAAGAAAATTTAAAAAATTCCTCAATTCCAAAGTATGCAAGCTACTCAATCTAGTGCTCAACAAGTTTTAAGTTGTGCTCTTTGTGGTGGTGGTGACCCAAGTGATCAATGCTTCATGCTATGTGGCTCCCAAGAAGAAATAAATTATATGGAAAGTCAAAACTGGAAAGGAAATTTTGGCAATCCTCCCTACAATAATGCTTTAATCAAGGTTGGAGGAACAACAACAACCATGGTCGGAAGCAAGATGTCGGTTCATCCAGTAGACCACCACCTCATGGTAATCAAGCTCAACAAGGTCGACAATATCAACCTCTTCATCAAGACCATACTTCTAAGTTGGAGGATACTCTCAATCAATCCATGCAAATCTCTATCACCAACCAAAAGAATACAAATGCTTCTATAAAAAACCTTGAGGTGCAAATGGGACAAATTGCCAAGGAAATGGAAAAGCTCAAAAGTGGATCACTCTCCGCCAACACTCAAACTAATCCCAAGGATCAATGCAATCCCATCACCACAAGGAGAGGTACGTTGGTAGGTGACTTGAGTAGAGAGAAAAATGAGCAAGAGGTTGCAGTTGAAGAAATCATTGAGGATGAGATGAGTAAGTTTGAGGAAGAGACTAAAAAAAATGGAAGTGAGAAAAAGAGTGAGGATAGCAAAAAAATGAGAGTAAGAAAAAAGAGAGTGAGAATGAGGTAGTGAAGTGTAAGGGGGAGTTGAGAACAAGGAGTCAAATAGCTAAAGAAAAGAAGAATGTGGTAGTGAATCCTCCTGCCAAGGATCTCCCATATCCACATGCTTTTACAAGGAAGGACAAAGAAAGGTAATATGCAAGGTTTCTAGAGATTTTCAAAAGAATGGAAGTCAATGTTCCTTTTTTAGAAGCTCTGGAGAAAATGCCTACCTATGTCAAGTTTATGAAAGAGATTCTCACCAAGTAGAGATTCATTGAGCAAGATACAATTCAATTGTCTGCTTGGTGTAGTGCCTTCTTCCTAATGGATTTGCCACCAAAACTCCAAGATCCGGGTAGCTTCACAATTCCAATAACTATTGGAGATCTCAAGGTAGGTAAAACTTTACTTGACCTTGGAGCTAGGATTAATCTCATGCCTCTCTCCTTATTGGCAAAGATTGGTGATCTTGATCTTAAGCCTACTTGGATAACCCTCCAATTAGCGGGCATCTCCATTAAGCGTCTATATGGTGTTCTTAAGGATGCACTTGTCAAGTTGGATAAATTCATTTTTTGTACCGACTTTGTAGTGATGGACATGGAAGAAGACTCTGAAATGCCCCTTATTTTGGGAAGAACCTTCATGAACACGACCAAGATTTTGGTTAACGTGTATGATGATAAGTAAAACTTTAACTGAATGATGAAGAGATCACATTCAATGTGTTTGAGTCCATGAATCACCCAAAAGATGAGAAATCCTATTTCCGGATGGATATTATTAATGGAGCTTTTATCCACTCCAAGAAGCAATTATCTAATACTTTACCTCTTGAGAAAACCATTATAGATGCATTTGAAGCTCTCAATGAGGAAGAGGAAAAAGAAATTGAAGAATGCTTGAAAGACCTTGACACTTTGAAGGAAATTTCTTTGGAAGAAGAAATCCTTTAAGAATTGAAGAAAGATGAGAAAGTGGAGGCAGCTAAGCTTGAGTTGAAAATCATGCCTCCACATTTGAAGTATGTGTTTGTTGAAAAAAATGGTAGCAAACCTGTCATTATTAATAGTTCTTTATCTACTTCGAAGGAGGAAAGATTGATTGAAATCTTGAAGGCTAATAAAGGAGCTATAGGTTGGTCTATCTCCAACTTGAAATGGGAAGAATTTTGAAAGGAATGAGATGCCACTTCAGGACATCCTTGAAATGGAAGTCTTTGACTGTTAGGGTATTGATTTTGTAAGCCTCTTGCCTTCATCTTACTCCAATGAATACATTCTAGTGGTTGTTGATTATGTTTCAAAATGGGTGGAAGTTTTTGCCACTCCTAAAAGTGATGCCAAGGCAGTCATCGAATTTCTTAAGAATATCTTCTCCTACTTTGGAGTTCCAAAAGTGTTCATAAGTGATGGAAGGACTAAATTTTGCAATTCACAACTGAAGAAAGTCTTGGAACATTACAACGTTAGACACAAAATAGCTTCTCCCTACCATTCTCAGACCAATGGCCAAGCCAAGGTATCCAATAGAGAAATCAAGAAGGTCCTTGACAAGACTGTTGCTTCTTCAAGAAAGGATTGGGCTATAAAGCTTGATGATTCCTTATGGGCCTATAGGACTGCATTCAAGACGCCAATTGACTTATCTCCTTTCCAAATTGTGAATGGAAAATCTTGTCATCTTTCGGTGGAATTGGAGAATAAAGCCTATTGGGCTCTCAAGCAAAAAGTGAAGGCCTACCATGATAAAAAGTGGTGAAAATGGATTTTAGGCTTGAACAATAGGGGCTTTTATTCAATTCCAGGCTCAAGTTGTTTCCTGGAAAATTGAAGTTTAAGTGGTCTGATCCTTTTGTGATCAAGGAAGCCATACCTTATGGTGCAATTGAGTTGGAAGATCCCTCATCCTAAAGAAATTGGGTAGTGAATGGACAAAGGCTTAAACCTTAGTTAGGGGGTGAAGCTGAAAGGCTCACAACAATTCTTCATCTCAATGACTCTTGAGGTCTTCAGTATGTTATGCTCGTGACGTTAAACAAGTGCTAATTGGGAGGCAACCCAATTCTCCACTCTTTCCTTTTGGTGTGTCTTTTATGTTTTTACTTAGTTTTAGCCTTTGTTGTTGTTGTATGTGCTTTTTGATTATGTGTTGTTAGCTAGTTTTGATTTTAATTGCTTAGAAGGTTTGACATAATAGTTAGTTTCAATTGTTAGCATTCTTGGATTTGTGTTTGAAGTTTCATTTGGTAGTTGGAGTTAGTTGGGTGCTTTTATGATGAATAATTCCTTTTATGGTTCATTTTCAAGGCTTGTGATGATTTTGGGTTTGAACTATGAAAATTGAGTTGGTTATGATAGTGTTTTCAAGTTAATGTTTTCAATTAAAGACATTGTTATGTTTTGACCTAATTTCACTTGATACTTATCTATTGATTACTTGCATTCAAACTCAAGTTTTGTATGAATTGGAAGGTAATTCATGTGTTTTGATGTTTATTTTAGCATTTCTCTTTAGGCTTGGATTTGATTTCAAAATTTTTTCTAAGTTTTGTTTCTACTCAAAGTGACCAAGTAAACCTTTATGACTTTAAGTCCAATTATGCAGAAAAGAACTCCATTCTGGTGCAAATTCTCTTTTTCTGCATAATTTGTTTAAGCTAGAAAAAAATTGGCTTCATCACCAACCTTGGGAGCACAAGTTTGCATTCTGTTTGTTTTTTGCCTTAGCACAAAACAAAATGGCTTAAGCTTGAGCCCCTGGACAAAGTTATTTTAATTCTAATTGTTTCAATTACTCTCTGTCCAAAATTGGATCAAGCAAATGAGAAAACGCTCAAACTCGTTAAAAAAACATGTTTTTAATGTATTTTACCTTTTTCCAATACCACTTCTTTTATTCCCCAATCTTCTTTTCCAATCATGTTTGAAACCCCAACCTTCTCCTTTTCGTGAAACCCTCACTCCCAGCCTTCTTCTCTCTTCTCTCTCTCTCTCTCTCTCTCTCTCTCTATCTCACGACTAACCCCTATCTCACCCAACCTTCGTCTGCATGCATCGCTGCAAATGTCGGCCAGCCACCTTGCTCTGCCTCGTCTTGATTGTTCACTCCATTTTGAGCCATTCACGATTCTAGTGTACAAAACCCACAACCAAACTGCAACACCCTCATTTTTTCTCACTCGGTCCCGTAATCTTTTTCCCTTTTAACTTTTGTGTTATGAGTTTTGGTCGAACCCAGTGATTGGGGTGTGTCGTGGGTATTTGATTTTCAATTGTAGTTTCTTTTGTGTTTAGGGTAAGGGGTAACATAATGAAATTGGGCTCATGAACTAGGTTTTGTTTTTGAAATTTTTTGGGGCTTTAACTGTTTCTCTGAGTGGTGATTGTGCTTGTTGATAATTTGATGCTTTTATACCCACATGCTGAGACAAATTATGAGTGATTTTTGTTTTGTCTATTTCACTTGTGTCCATGTGGATTTGATATGGTGTTGATTTGGGACCACAACAGGATTCTAGTGCTTTGAATTATTTAATAGACTGATTTGGGACCACTAGTGGACTGTTATGCTGACAAGTTTTATTTTATTCATGTGTTTGTCTCTTTTGGACTTGAAATTCAATTGTTTACTTTTTAAATCCTTGCACATGTGTTTCTGTGTTTGTAGTTAATTGCACTATCTTCTGGGACCTCACTTGGGTCCATATGTTGTGTAATTTGTTTGTTCTCTATGTTTTGTTATTTTAAGTTTGGAAAATTTGTGTGGGTCTAGTTCCTATTTAAAAGTGTTCCCTTGTCACTGCCTAATTGTTTTTAGTCCTTTTTCTTATCTTGGTGCTTATAACATGTGTTCATTTTTCCTTTGCAAGCTCACTGTGCTATCCCTATGGCATTGTCCTTTGTTGTTTTCTGTTTTGTAGGATGGCATGCACCAGAATGCCTTTCCAAGCAATTGGCCATAAAAAAAAATCTGTTCGCCAAGCAGCTGCTGCTAGCAAAAGACAAACTGTTGAAAGGAACAAATATGGACAACCTCCTCCTATAGTTGAAGTTGACTCTAACAGCTCCCATGAATAGTTTCAGCCATCACCACTAGTTCAGTCCTCACCACCACCGCCGCCACCACGGCCAGTTCAGCCTCCAGAGCTAGCTCCTGTGGAACCTCCCATGGTGAAGAAATTCTTGCATCAAAGTGTTGAAGCTCATTTTAAGGAGTTGCTCCCTAGGAAGTTTCATCTTAAGAGCGAGGTGAAGCTAGAACCCGGGGAACTCCAACAATTTCAAGACACCATTGAGAAAAGAAAGTGGAATAAGCTACTTAGTTTCCCTCTAAAATATAACGAAAAGTTGGTGCATGAGTTTTACTCCAATGCTCTACCTAAGTAAGAGACTGGCTGCTTTAGGACTTCAATGGTGCATGGTACTCGGGTGAGATATGATGTAGTTACCATAAACAAATTCCTAGGGACTGATTTTCAAGATCCCAAGGCACAAAGTTGTAATTACTTCAAGTTAAAGGACAAAGATGATTTTGACCCAAACAAGCTAGCTATGGTGCTTTGTATTCCTGGAAAATATTTTGTTAAAGAAAAGGAGAGCAACAAAGCATACAAATTCAAGAGGAATGCATTAAGGACAATCAGTCAGATTTGGATGTCCTTTGCATTCTCAAACATTGCTCCCACCTTGCACACTTCCAACCTCAACAAACAACACGTACCTCACATCTATTGCATCTCGCTGATATCTCTATTAACATAGGGAAAGTAATTTTTTTACAAAATTCATAGCCTTGCTTTGTCCAAAAATTCTGGGGAGGAGGATTCAACTGACAAGCCTTTAGGATTTCTCACTTTGATCACTGCTCTTTGTGCCCATCAAAAGGCCAAAATGTATGTTCCTCCTCTGAAGTCTCTCAAGAAACCCATCACCAGGAAGAAGATTTAGTAGAATTTTGTCAATAAAAATGATGTCAATCAGCCTTATGTTCCTCCTTCTCTGCCTCTTTCATCCCAGCCTCCTATAGTTGATCAAATGTTGACAGCTATCCATCATGGTCTTCAAAGCTTAAATGCTTCCTCTTTAAGGCCTAACCCTAATTTTGATGCATTTTTGGCTTGACCAAGAGACTAACCTTCTTCTAGGGGCGGGGATGGTGGACCCTTTTCAATGAAAATTGTGGTTGTACCAGAGGAAGGAAATCAGTCTCATCATGATGAGGAATGGGCTAAAGTGTCAAATGCAAGAGAGAAGGGTGTTAAAGGTGCTAATGATGATGGACCAAGAGAGGAAAAATATGGGTGTGCTAGTGTTTTTGGGGCCAACTGATTGTTGAGCAGGGGGACTAGCTGTGGACCCCACATTTTGACTTTTAACTTAATTGCTATCATTTTATTGTTTTGGTATTGTTGTTTAGTTGTGTTGAACTTGTAGTCGATGTTAGTATTTGTATTGTTAGTGCATGTCATTTAATTTGGGTTATATTTAGTTTGGTATTGTTTAAGTTAACATTAGTTTATGGTTAGTTACGATTTTTGTTCTTGTTTCATTGAGTTTAGAAAAATTTCATCCAACCTTTATTCTTGCATGCTGTGAAAACTTTGGGATTGTGGACTTTGAATTAATTTGAAGCATGTGATTGGATTTTTGGTTAGTATAGCTTGGATACTCTTGTAAAATTCAAAGTGCTCAATGACTGTGGCATGAAGTTCTTGTTGCTTGTGAATACTTTAGACCCTAAAGAGGGATGAGTGTGTTTCTTGGACTGAGTTGATATACATGTGAGTTCCACCATTGGAGTTAATACATTGGTTTTGTTGATTCTTTCTTTTGACTATCTTGCACCCATGTTGGATATGATCAAGGCATGTTTTTGTTTATAAGTCACTAAGCCAAAAAGCCAAACCATTCTTGATTTTTCCCTTGTACCACTGCCAGACCCTAATTTCATCTGGGTATGATGTTTTATTATTCACCTGTGATGTTTTGATCATTGTCGGTCAAATTATGGTGTTTGGCACCGGTTACAGCATGAAGCCAAGGATCACTCTGGGTTTTGATCAAGAAAACAAAAATATACAAGGGAAAGGGGCAAAAGGGTCATTTTGTGGACTTTTCTAGACCTAAGCTCACCCAGGCTAGCATCTGGCTCGCCTAGGCCATGAAATGCCTTCAGGCCTAAGCATCCAGCTCGCCTGGGTGAGCTTTCCCTGCTCCAAATGGCCTTTTCCTATAAATAGCCATGCTGGGGGAGGGGGTTAGAGGTTCAAAACATCTGTGGAGGAAGAAAAGATGAAGGAAGAGGAAGAAAAAAATGAAAAAAGTGAAGCCGAGGTGCTACCGAATTGTAACCGTGGATCATTCCCTGCACCGTTTCTCTTGCTAGCCTTGTACCTTGTGCAATTGTCAGTTAGTTTTTCTTCCTTTTCTTTTCTTAAGAGTTGAATATAATCCATGTACCCTTATGGGTTCTCTCTGACATTATGTATGTATTCATCTCCTCCCTTTCTTCATTGGTAATTTTATTTTATTTGTAAGATTTAATTCTAGCCGATCACTAGTGCCGCGAAATCACTTTCTATGCTTTTGTGAGACTAGAAATTAATAAATACAAATAAATGAAAAGGAAATCAATTCATAAACCCAAACTTCTTTTTATCAAATATCACTTGAGATCATTTCAAGGTCCAACGTCTTAGCGATTCTCTCCGCTTTTCAAAATTTAAAACGTCGTTTCAAGGTCCAACACCTTAACGACTCTTTGTTCGCGATTAAAATAAATCTTTCAAAAAATATAAAATCAATTTAACATATAAACATTCAGAATTAAAGAACTACGTAGGTATGATTTCCTCATTGTACCTGGGGATACGTAGGAGCAAGGGCAACACCCTTATCGACTCGAAAAAATAAAAAATAATGTAATAAAAGCAATTCACCGCTCTTGGGAAAATAAATAATTTTGAAGTCATATTTTGCACACTCGATTAAAGGTTGTCGCGGGGGTGCTAATACCTTCCCAATGCGTAAACAACTCCCGAACCCTTCTTTTCAAGATTCGCAGACCTCTTTTTGGTTTTTCTAATGTTTTTCTTAAATAAACGTTGGTGGCGAATCCCACTTATTTTCTCCCTAGGAGACGAACGTGATTTTATTTATTTATTTGCTTTTGTTGTCTTGTCGTGAGGTAGGTTGCGACAACC
Source organism: Glycine max (assembly GCF_000004515.6). NCBI lineage: Eukaryota > Viridiplantae > Streptophyta > Magnoliopsida > Fabales > Fabaceae > Glycine > Glycine max. The sequence goes on along the minus strand of NC_016088.4, from coordinate 9,571,552 downwards.
ACCTTTGAGCCTAAATATGAAAAATTATTTTTTCTTGAATCCCCAAAGCCAAAAGAGAAAAATGACTTTCTTCACCATTAGGATAGGAGAGCAATTGTTGAATGAATAGGGTTTCATTTAAGTTTGGGGGATTTGTGTGTATGCAATGTGGGTTTTGATTAATGAAGTTTAAACTCATGTTTTTTCTTGTAAAAAAAGGATTGTTACTTAATGTATTTCTCTCTTCTCTTAAAAAAAGAGAATAAAAATGTTGAGAAGAAGAGAAGAAGAAAAAAAAAAAGATAAATAAATATCAAGCAAACTTCATGGTGACAAGTGCTTAAACTGTTTGTTGATATATCATAATCTTAGGTGTTAATTCTTTTAGGTTTCTCTTTTGTTTAAGAGAAAGAGAGATAAAAGATTTGACGTAATTCAGGGTATAATTACTATCTTAGCCTTTTGGTGCTTTATGTGATTTAGAAGGAACCATGCTTTCTTTGTAGCCTGACCACATCACAAGCTTTAAAAGTCCTTATTGATTCAACTGTGTCTGCTTGAATTTTGTTGAATTTGAGAAGTATAGCAAAACTAAATTGTGCAACTCTAATGTGTGTGATTGAGAGACAAACACTTGAGTGCACTTGTGAGTGAGTGAAACACTTGATCAGTGAGGAGTGTGTTCTTCTTGCATTAATGATTAATTGCCATTCTTGTTGTTCTCCTTGAATTTTGAGCTTGTATATCCTTGCTATGGTCTCCTAAGGAGGACATCACTGTGAATAATTAAGTCCTTGTCCCATTCCTTTTTGATGATCTTGGTTTTGAAAAATGCATGTGTTGGATATGTTAGGATAGAATTGATCTCAACTCATGTCAATGTTTTAGTCTTAGCATTAGTAGTTTTGATTTATGTCTTATTGTTCATTTACTTTTTCTTGAGGACAAAGAAAGTTACAAGTTTGGGGGAGTTGATAATTGTAAAAAATGCTTAACTAAGACATGTGGATTTAGGCAATTATCTTATCTTTTTTCTTATTTAGGACTTTGTTTATGCCTTTTTTATGTAAATTATTAATTTGTAGTTTGTTTTCTTTAACTTGTTATTTTGCTAGATTGCATATGCTTATTGATGGACTATTTTGTAGGATATTGAATTGGATTGAATTGCATTTTGGAGCAAGGTTTAGTGAAAGTTTGAAGTGAAAATTTCAGTTCAAATGGACTTAAGTTGGGATTGGAGGGCCCAAATTGAAGTTTCTTTTTGGAGAAGATAAAAAAGAATGCTGCAAAGGAAAATTAGCTTTAGCAAAACAGCTTTTGGCTTAAGCTGAATTTAGAAAGCAATGTAGGACTGTATAGCTGCAGTATTTGTTTAAGCCCAAATTTTTTGGCTTGAGCAGACACTCACTTAAGTACAGATTTTTGGGTTTGTATATATAGATTCTCTTGTTCATTTTGGGAGGACGCTTCCTCATTGTGTAAAAACATCTTTTTTAATAAAGTTCTTTTTCTCTAACTCTTTTTTTTCATTATTCTTCCATCTTTCTTGTTTTTGGATGCTATTCATGGATATGGGTAGTTAAGCCATCCGTCGTTGGGGTTAGATTATATCCGAACCTTATGCTCTCATGTATTTCTTTTGAAATAGTGTTATATATTCATTTTGTTCTTAAATGTTAGCTTTTTACTTCTACACTTCATGATTGTTATGGATTGACCACTCATAGCTTGATTTCTTGGATGAGATTGCTATTGGAAAATATTTTCTTTATCTTGAATTGTGGAAAATTACCCATTAAACCTTAGAGCTACCAATATGATGAGGGGTAATGGTTATCTTTGAGTCATTGAGCTTAAAGTAAGTTTCTTTGTTAAATATGCAAGGGACATGGAGGAACTTAGGTCTTTTCACCTAAGGAATCAGGGATTAGAATACCGTTTTTGAACTGTGATTGATATTAATATTGGATTACAAGTTGAATATCATGTTTCAGCGTAAAGAGAGTTTGATTCGGCAAAATCTAACCCTGGAAACCTTTGTCATTTGAGTTTCATATGATTTTATTATGTGTTTATAAAAAATCCCAAAAATATTATAACTTGTAGCTTTTTTTTACTTAATCTTTATTGTTAAATGCTATGTTCAAATCATGATTGTTTAATTTTTTAGTTTAGATAGTAAAAAACTTATGATATTTTTTTAGTATTGTGCAAGTTTTCATGGGAACAATAACTCTTATTTATCAAATATTACTTGATGAATTGGTATGCTTGCCAACGACCCAATAGTGTGACAAGGAATAGAGTTGACCGAATGCTTATGAACAGTCAGATGTCGAGTGCGTCATCAAGAAAAGGTTTGATGAGGGGTTACACAATCCCGAGTGCGTAAGCACGAATGGACTAGAGTACCACGAGACTGGTCGGCCGCTGAAGGGGTACAAATACATATCTGGTTCACAATATGGAAGTGTCCTTGGTATAAGGTATCATGCCGTTAGCATGGATTACACCAGTTTGACTTCAAAGGATCACCATTATTCAACACAAAAAAGCTGTATTGGACTATGACAACTATGAGTTTCCATGTGGATTCTAGATTCACATACCTTGTTAGGATTCATTTCTGTGAGATCTCTGTAGAGGTAACGTAGGAAAACATGGACATAGTTGCTTTTGCTGGTGAAGCACTTACTCCTTTACACAGGGACTATGTTGTTATGGTTCCTTAGGAAAGTTGAAAAGATTTGTGGATCGCACTTCACCCTAACTCAGAGTCAAAACCAAAATATGTTGATGCCATACTGAATGGAATTGAGATCATGAAGATAGTGATAGCAATCATAGTCTTATGGCAATATTCCAATTGAGAAAGGAATAAAAGGAAAATGAAAGTTCCATATCTCATTATTGTGGCTGGTGATACTTTAGGTACCATTTTGGGACTGCTCTAGTGCTCTTTACATTTTTCTTTCTTATCCGTAGAACACGGAAAAAATTAAAGTGGGAAACTTCTCATATACTCCTATCAAATTCCACTACAATAAGCCATAAAAACATTCAACAAACAGTGACCTTAGGTCATTGCCATCAATTCACATTAGCAGAGATCAACATAGCCACCAACAACTTCATTGAAGCTCTTGTCATTTGTATTGTCTGGGGTCCACAAAATTGACATGGCGCTTCAATATGCACGTTAGCCCTCCATGTCAGTCCTAGCACAGGAGCACAGACACACCTTCCTTAGTAGTCGGGATACTGGGCTGACAGGTTATCACTAAACACCTCAATAGTTGAATATTAATGATAATGTTACAATTCTTTTATCAAGATGCAAGTACTTAATTATCTATAAGAGACAAATTATTTATAAGCTACGATTTATCTACTAGCTATTATCTACAAGTTAGGAATTATATACAAAAGTTGTTGCAGCTCGTACAATCAAGACCCGAAGCTCCTATCTCACACCATAAATACCAGGTTCTATCTCACCCTTTTAATTCCATACTCAACTCACTTATCTACTTAATTGAGCGTCAGAGTCCTTTATTTTGAAGGTCCCCCCTCGTGTTCTCGTAGTAAAGGGTACCTGTAGTCCAACATAGGAGATCGTAGAGCCCATTTTGGCTACATTGACCTTGATGTTAGTCCGCTCCAGATTTTGGTAAGTACATTTGGAGCCTACCGTGGGGCCGCAGTAAAAATTTCCCTGTGCTTTTTTCACCAACGGTTAGCACGCAGTCTGGCCCCAAATGTGAGACACCTCTAGAGAGCTCTAATCCTCCCCCCAACAACCCTAATAGACAATGACACTCTCCAACAACTCTAAACACATATTACGGAGATGGAGTGATGCCATGAGGAGGAACTCAAAAAGCTGAAGGCTGACTACGACCATTTGGAGGCTTATGTGAGACGCTTTAGGGCAACGAGTACTCTGCCTGCACGATTTACAAACATACTTTGGGGGAGCCACGCCCCCGATAAGCTATCAACACATAGGATGACCATGATACCTCACACGTACATCACTATGAGGGAAGGATGACTCAGTGACATCCTTTTGTTGATCGAATTATGAACGCCGATCTGCCCTTAAGTTGGAAATCACTTAACCTAGAGAGTTATGATGGATCTACCGATCCAGATGAGCACCTTGATGCTTTCCTCACCAGGCTAATCTCTACACCAACGACATATAATCCTATGTCGAGTCTTCCCTACATCCTTTAAGGAGGTAGCATTGACATGGTACGGAAGACACAAAGTCAGTCAGAGTTCTTTGCTCTGGTCTGTATCCTATGCTCCACATCAATTAGTATCACTAGAAGTATAAACGTGATCTAGGGAGATACTGGGTGAGAAGAGGAGGAAGACAGCATCCATTGCAAGATAGCTGGAGTTGGAACTGGTGAAGCTGAAGAAGAATGAGGCGGGGCCACCAAGTACTCGTATTCGCCGCACCAGCACTAAGCAAAGGCATAATAGTGATGGAAGGAGGAGCCATGACAGGAGCGGCCAAAGGGACCTACGCAGCAACCACGGTAGATGGGGAGACAAAAACCTCCTAAGCAGGCAAGGAAATGGGTGTTGGAGAAACGGGAGCAACAATAATAGCCTGGACGACCAAGGAAACTGAAGTATACAACACACACCCATTTTGAAGAAAAATGAAATGCCCCTCTTCAATGCACCCTTTAACGGTAAGAAAGGGTAGAATTGTCAAATACAGGAATTTTTCACATGGAATGTCTGACTTTGCTTGCAAAACGAAAATTGTGTCCACCCTATACAACTTAGCAGAAACACCCTGCTCAACCGGGTTTCTAGTAGTGGTGCAATCAAATGTTGACAAAACTAATCAGAGTTACTATGGAGATTCGAAGTTATGCTATCTGACCTCTGATGGGATGCATGAAGGACTTGTGCCTCTTCGTATGTTCTTGTTGTTAGTAAAAGAACTGATAATTGGTTATATCATGTCTATCAGAAGGGTAACATTCTATTTTTTTTGAACAAATTGGCAGGGAAAGATGGGCCCATTCACGATGCTCAGTGGTCATATTTTGGCTTGGAATTTGCTGTTGTATATGGGTGTATCCTTTTCTCTATGGTATATACAATATGGAGATAAACGCTGGTACTAAAGTTTCCTCTATTTGATATTTGTCGAAGATCCATTAACATGGCATACTAGGCTAGTTTTGATACTTTATACAATAACAATACTTATGGTAAAATCATGAACCCCATTTTGGATGAAACACACATTTATTTTGGGGTGATTTTATGTTCGTGATAGGAAATGCTTTCAAAAATACATTAGAGTTGCTTCTTTCTATCTCTCTTCTATTTGAAAAGTGTAATCCCTCTTAAATATGGTTTTTGATATGCCATAATATACCAAACTGGACTAGATATTTTATGCATAGTGATTGTCTTATTGATGCCTTGTGAATCGTACATTTTTAAGAAGTCATATGATGGGTGTTTTGTGTCCTCATTATATTAATCACTTTTTAAGTTTTTTTAGAGATCTCTTGAATGTTTCACTTTTCCTTAACTTGTTTTAGTTATGCCTGCTAAAGCAACTATGTTGGACAAGAAGTGCAATCCTCTACTAGAGCTTGGAATTGGTTCTTACAACACTATTCATTGGAACCCAAAAGGGAAATGTATCCTTGGCTGATGAATTGACATTCTTTGTATTTAGTCAAATAAATTTTAAACACTTATCCAACATAAGATTTCTTTCTTTTCTTTCTCTTTTAAATTTTTAAAGGCCCTAAGGGTTTTTGGGTAGGGTTGGAAATTTGAAGTGATTCTATATTCTTATGACATAAGCATCTAAATATGGGTTCCTTGATTGCTAGCTTCCAGTTTTGTGTTTGGCTGGCTTTGGTAACTTGCTTGGTTATATGTAATGTTCTGACTATTTGAATCATTATGCTCTATTTTGATTTTTCCTTTCTTATGAAAAAGATTTGATGTGTGATGACTAGGATTACTGATTCACCTTGTTGAAAAACAAATTATGACTTACAATCATTTTTAGAGTATAAGACTCACTTTAAGGGTGTGTTTGGATAAACAACTTAAATGCTTACTCAATAACCTCTTATTACAAAAGGACTTATTACCATATATTTGACCATGAAACTTATTGGAATAAGCTAAAAAATAAGTCACACCAAGAAACTTATTGGGATAAGCTAGAAAGAACTTATGGTAGTTATAAGCTATTTTGATAAACTCAAATGAGCTCTTCCAAACATCCCCTAAAATGTTATATTGTCGGTGTCTTTGGTCTTAGTACTAAGTGAATCTCTTTCTTTTCTCCATTTCATTTTCATTTATTTTTTAATGATTAATGATGTGTGGTTTCTTATTTTCAGTGCATCTTTGGTTCAACTTATTTTGAAGAAATAATCACTTGATTTTGCTAGCTTCTCAAAAGAAAGAAAGTGATTATTTCCCAAAAATAGTGGTTCTCAAAGATTCACGTAGCATTTTTTAGTTAGTAAAACAATAAATTGAAGTATTTATTGTACTTCCATATGTTTCATGCTCAAATCCATGCAAGATTGCAAACATGCTTCATATGTAACAACTTGGAACCACTAATAGACTTAATATGGTTTTCATGCTTATGTGCTAGGTATTATGAGATTACATTGATACGAAATAACTTAGAGCCACTAAGGCTGAATGGTCTGTGACTAGTGAATGGTCTCTGGATGGGTGCTATTTCATGACAACTACAACAACTCCAAGGCTTCAAGTTGACAATGGGTATGTAATATATGGCCATTAGAGTAAAATGCCTAAAAACATGCAATCTTCTAACCGTGGGCACATTATTTTTTTGTTAGTGTAAAATGTCATCCTGATCAGCCACTTTATCTGTTCCCGTTGATTTGATCATAAATACTCATAATTTATAGGAGAACATTTTAGTGATTGTAATATGTTAGTTTCCACTTTTTTGGTGGTCATAGTCTTATTCACAAAAAGAGGCCTTTGTGCTATATTTTATTTTCTTTTATTGAATGATCAAGATTTTTCATTACAATGGGTCATTGTACTTCAAGAATATATTTGACAAATTGTACTAGATCAATAGTGTCTTGAACTTTTGCTAATTAATTGTTTTTTTTACCAACTTTTCACGGATGTTATTGAATTGTATGCAAACTATTTTTAGGTTGATTGGAAACTAGAGTCACTTAGTATGTTTGGTGATATTGCCGAATTAATTAAGTCTCTAAATTTGGTATAATATGAAGATAAAAAAAGCATCAAATATTTCTTTTAGTTGAGTTGTATGTTTTGTTCTTTTAAGACCATCGACTAATTGCATGTCAAGGACCACCAAAGTCAACTAGACTTCTAAAAATGCCTCTTTTACCAACCCCACAACACATAGATTCGAGAGATAAAAAAAATTAATCTTGGGATTCCTTTTGGATACTACTTTTTCTTGTGGGTTACTTCTTGTGAGTGGTACTATTTCTTTTATTAGTATTCAACATTGTTTATTTTTATTGCTCTCCTGATAATTAGGAAAAGTATTAATGACAATTATATTTTTTATTAGATATTATTGGTTAATAATTATATAATATTATTATTGATTGACATTTTTTAATAAGATATTATTTCACTATTGGACAAAGCATTTTCTAGGTCGATTAAAAGACACATTCGACATCGGTTATTAACCGTCGTCATAGGCGACGTCATAGAAAGTCTTCACTTTCTACGATGGTTCCATAAAAAAATCATCTTAGATAACTTTCTAAGACGATACTTAGTTAAAAATTATCTTAGAAGGATACATTTCTAAGACGGTCCTTAGATAAAAAATGTTTTAGAAGGATAGACTTTCTAAGATGGTTTTTCAGCGAACCGTCTTAGAATGTATTTTTTAAAAAAAAATTAAAATAAATTGAGAATTCTAAGAAGGTTTTTAGAATGTATTCTAAGACGGTTTTTCAGAGAATAATCTTAGAATGTATTTTTTTAAAAATATTTTGAGGATTCTGAGACGGTTTTTTTGGAAAAACCATCTTAGAATGTCTTTTTTTGAAAAAAATTAAAAATTCAAATGTACATTCTAAGAAGCATGTATGACAAATCCTGCACTAGATATGATAATTTTCTTATAGAAGTTAAAGCTGAATACTCAGAATCACCATTAAGTACTCAAATATCAAAATATAACAAATTGAAAAAGGAATTGAAAAGATGGATACATTGCATCTTCTCACACTAGACAATGCAAATCCTATGAATTATGGTATGGAAAATAAAAATCAGTAAAACAGGCACCACAAGTGATTACTTTTTCTAAATGGCAGAATCTTAAATGCTTAACAAATCCACAGCCCATACGTTAGAGAATTAAATGAGATTTCTTAGGATACCTTTGAGAGCAATGGAGGATGATGGTTAGGGGATCATCATCATCAATTCAACATGGGCATGCTTAAGCTTATCCTATATCAGCCAAAACATGAACCTTATGCAACCTCAAATAATGTCAATAGTCCAGTTGGAGAACAAAATGTTGAGTGAACAAGCAAGCAATAATATAGGGATACAAAATTCGCTACCCAATATGGAATTGTCTTCTAGCTAATTCCTTTTATTTTATATGTTTTTCATGTCTTTCAGTGCTAGTAGCTAGTATAACTACTAATTGGAATCTACTTATATAAAATAACTTCAATTTTTATTTATGTATATTTAGAAAAAAATATCACATATTGGTTAGATCCTCAAATTCATCTTTTCTATAAATAAAGGAAAAGAATTAGTGTCTTATGTCTATCCACTACAAGAAATATGTTTTTTTACGACACCTATTCTACGACGGTTTTTTATGGAACCGTCTTAGAAAATGAGACAGTGGCATTTTTGTAATTATTCTAATGAAAAATGCATTTTACGACGCACATCCTAAGACAGTTATTGAAAACCGCCTTAGAATGTGTCTTGGTGGCAATCCTATAATTATGTCAAATAAAAATTACAACGGGTTTTAGTAAAAAACCATCGTCATTCTCCGAACAAGTTAAAAGCCCTATGCCTAAACCTTGAACGACTCCTTCACACGCAACCAGAAAACTAGTACAGTCTACCTCTTGAGCTCTCTCGAACTTCCCTGGCTGCCCTCTGTCGATGTCGACCACTTTGCCTTCCCTCAGTGAAGAGCTTTGCTCTGGCGCATGTGTGAGGTGGAGTCGAAGCGCTTTCCAAGTTCCCCGCAGTGAAGCCCTCCCTCGCAACGTCACCCTCTAAGGTCGTTTGTTCATTGTTCCTTTGAATTTATATTCTTGTTTGTTTGCCTATATAGATAAATTGAGTGTGCTCTTCCATGTCTTTTTCTCTCGCAAAGGCCAGTAATCAGCGATAATGGAATCTACCATGATATGGAAATAATGACAATGTCTGTGACCATTGAAACTACAAAATTACGGTTACATAAGTGGTATGTAGAGAGCTTGACCCTAACTTTTAGAGCTTACCCATTTTTCATCATTCCATTGTCTTATTGTCTCACCTATTTCTTTATTTATTTTCTCATTCGTTTAACTTATGAAGAATTTGTTGTCGGTAAACAATAGGGTGCAGGATTATTGGGTCACAAGTGAACAAATTCACCTGATATTGAGTTGAGAACATTGCATGCATTATTAAGTAAATATTTTTTCTTAGAGATAACAACACTAACCACCTCGTTCTACAAGTAAAATTAAAACTTACTTTGATAGGAAAGTGTGAATGCTTAGGCTATTATTTATGTATGTAACTGAAATGCTTCTAAATAAATGTTTCTTATGTCAAGATGATGGACAACCCTTAGGATATTGGATAAGGTAATGTTTTGGCTTCACTAGTTTGGTGCCAATTTGAGTAGTCTAAAAGAGAGTAATAAAATCATGAAAAGTAGGATTCTTAGATTTACCTTTTCCCTAGCTAGCATTGCATGAAGTTCAATGATGAGATTTTCCTCCTCTTGTGAAAATCTCTATTGAAATCAAGGCTTAAATAATTGATCCACCTCAGTCCAAAGCTTTTGCCACACCTCTGCAAACCTACCAATAAAGGACATTGACAAGGTTATTGAGTAGTTTTCTTCCCTTCATTTTTATGCTAGATGGGGTGGTATGTACAAAGCTTGACCACATTAAATATGCCTAAGAAGTTCTCCATCTTCTTCTGGTGACCAAAGACCCTTCCTATATAAGTTGCTGTTTGTAATAGCAAAAGTGCCTTCCCATTTTGTATTGTGGTTTTTTATCCCATTGCATTAATAAGGGGGTGAACTACCTCTCCCATGCTTCCTTTCATGTGATTGTTCACTTAAAATTTGTCCTTTTTCACTCTCTCTGCATATCCAATGGTACAATACTCCTAATTTAGCATGCAGATATTGGTTTCTGAGTTTTTGTTTTTCTCTTCTTGGTGAATGCTTCTCAACATTGGAGGTTTGGAATGTGCTTCTAAACTTCTAATTTAGCAAGAACAATTCAGCTTGATCCACCATTGATTTCCTCCTGGACAAACTCCCAATACTCCAAGTCACTGGCATTCATCCAGAGAAAGCAGCAACTTCCACAGGTGCAAAGGCTAATTAATTGCATAATACAACATATGAAGCAAAGCAAAGCAAATCTCACTCTTAGAACACCAAACAATTTCTTCTTAGAAGCAGAATGCCTACAAAAACACTTACAAACACCTTGCAAATGCCTACAACTCCATATTGCACATAATTTTGTTGTAGAATCACCACATGAACAGTGTAATATATTTTTTTTTTATATAATGCATAAAATCAAATCTTGTAGGTCCTTTGGTCACACTACTTGAAGCATAATGGCTACACATGAGTTCGTCAAACTACTACTACCCCCACCGACACGGTTTGGTTCCCCACCCTGGCTATCAAAGCCAGGACTTCAAGGGACATTTCCCAGCTTCCACTTTTTCTTCCCCAGCTAGATTGCGTAGGATGCATTCCAGCATGGTCCGAGTCATCTACTGTTGTCCTAATTTCAGGAGACAATTCGCCATCCTTTATAGTCACGCGATCATTGTTTATTTGAGCTCTGTTATCATCCATTTGAGCACCCATGTCCCACACTATTTTCCTGCCCATCTTTATGTCCTCCCCAGCTTTTCCCATATTTTGGTTCATAAAGCCTCCACCCACTGATCGAGTAGGTAATGCTGGTTCTCTTGGCACCATTGCCTTGAAATTATTCTTTGAAGAGGAAATGCTGATGTAGAATATCTCTTTGAAATTATTCAACACTCTTTTATTATATGGACTGGCTCACCGATCATATCGGTATTTGAAGTTTTCATATGTAGTCTGCAAGAATAATGGAGCAAATATGAAGGTGTATACATCTGAAAAGCTAGAGCATGTGTATTAAGACAAATGGTGCTTACCTGCTTGGTACTTATCAAATACAAATGGAAGGTAGTGAGGCCACCTACAAACCACATTGATATGAAGGTGTAAATTATCAACACTATGGAGGATGGAGTTTTTATCATTGTCTTCCAAATTGTTGTCTCCTCTAATGCCATAATTCTTACAATATAGACCCAGCAAAATGCAAAAACATGTATATACACAATAGCGTAGTTGAGAAGACAAACATGAAAAAGAACCGATAATTACGCTGCATAAAAATCGTGCAAGCAATTAGGATACATAATGTATATTCAAGAATAATGCATAGCAAATGATAACTGAACAAAACAAAAAAAATAATGAAAATGAAGAAATCATCAAGAATGAACACAAATCTAAGTTGCAAACTAGAAAGAAAACCAAGTCCCCCTATATTAAGGAATCAAAGAAACAAAAGATCTGAATTTTTCTCCATTAATAGAAGTAATGTTACAAAGAGGATATTCTTTTTGGTTCATATTAGGCAACACAAAGAGGTAGGCATTTCCCCATTCTAATATTAATAAATTACACATCACTTGCTACCATTCCCAACAGGTTCTGAACCAAAGATGAAAATGAACCTAAATTCCCTATACAACATTCGTATTCTCAGTTTATGAAGCACACAATTATGGAGGATGTCATTTGAAGACAAATCTTACATGAAATAAATTCAACTTATTGGATAGTATATTGATAGGTTTATAGTTAAGAGAGTTAGAATTAGTTAGGAGAATGGAGTTTGAGAGAGTAATAATTAGGGAGGGGTTTTCACCAAAAAAAATGTTAGTGAGGAGTTGCCTATAAATAAGAAGGGTTGATAATGAGAGGCATTCTCTTTGGATTTGGGAACTCTATGGAAGAACCAGGTCTCTTGAATACATAGAGTGTAACACTTTTTTCTATCAATAAAAAAATCATTTTCATGTATAATTTGATCCAGTTTCTATTATGATATACACCCATTAAGGTAACACTTCATAGCTAGATTGTATTATGCATTACCAACAACGATAAAGTAAAATTACACTTAACTATAAGAAATCTGGGTTGAATTTGATAAGTTTATAGAACATGATAGTTTTCTCAGCACAAACAACAATTTCAGCAAGTTCAAAGCTGACTCAAAACCATCTCTGTCACACTTAACAATGGGATTAAGCTACTCTTCCCCCAAAACATTCTTCACACAAAAAAGAAAAAAGAATAAAATAACACTAGGAGACAAAAGATCCAACATACTAGCCCAATACACTGCCCAACCCAAGGATAGTGATGGTCAAACCGTTCCACACAGTTATTACAGATTGAGCAGTGCGAGCATCGAGGAGGCCGGTAGAGCATGCAAGTATCACAATACTTGACCTTAATAGGGATCCCATTCACCTCAACCTCCTTAAAGTGAGGCAACCGCAATTGAGGAGTTTGACCAGCACCAACATCTAGATTACTATCTAATCCTTCTGGCTCTGGAGGATGTGCATTGCGTGGAATTATGCCTGGATCTCGGCCAGACGTTAACAAAAGAAGAACTAAGACCTGAAAAGATTTTAGCATCAACATAGGGTTGGAAAGAATATATTTTGGGTGCATAGCATGGTAAACTGCTGATTTGCCTCTATCTCATGACAAAATCACCAAACAATAGGAAACAAAGCATATCATTTTGGCAGCTAGTATACCAATAACCAAACACAAATATAAAGAACTAACATCTAGGAAGTATCCGAGTAGCATATCAAAATTCACCTTTCAAAATAAATTCTTTGCCCATACAAATAAAATTTTCAACTAACAAAAAGCACATTCCAAACTATTTTTAGTCATTCAAATTCTATGTTTCACTATAACCTCCAGAATATTCGAGTTTGATATGTTTCTATTTTGGCAATTATATCTCATAGGGTGAGGGTTGTTCCCCACTTGTACATGCTATTTTGGCACTATCTTTTGTCGATGCAAGACTTGAGACTTTTATAATGCACCCCCTCATGCCTAACACAATTGGGCTTGGTGCATGGATAATAGAGTAGGTGACCCATTAATGGATCTAGGATAAGCCCTAATAACTTCTTAAAATATGGGTTTGGGACTAACTAAACCCCAAAATCTATATGAGTTTGGATTTCCTAACATTGCCCCCCCACATATAAACTCTATTTTGGCATTATGTCTATAGTCAATGTGGGACTTTTTCACTACATTGTTTATTGTTTTTTCAGAAGTCTTTAACAAGTTTATTATTACTTTTTCACTACATTCTTTAAGGGGGGGGGGGATGTCCTTCCCTCACCTAATAAATTATCATCTTTCGTCTGAAAGAAGGACCACAGTCCATGATATTTGGCTTAACCATGGACCCAACTTGCTCATTAGGATCAGGATTGTATTAGCTGCACTAGTTAGGAAGTATCAGTTTTGTAATAGCAATGACTATGGCTAGTTCTGTTTAGGTAATTGTTCCAATGAAGATGTGAACTATGAAGGTGTTAAAGAGAGCATCATTCCATATTGTATTTGATTGACAAGTCAACCAAAATAGTTCACTTCAATCAAGTGTGAGGTTGAATATAGAGGAATGCTTCTTATCATTCTAATCATAGAATATTACCAACACAGTTGAACATATAGAGAAAAAAAATCTCATATTTGAGAGAAAAAGACTCACATAAACTATGAACACAACAACAAAACCATTATGGATATCCCCCAGTGGTCAAAAAATGCATCCATCAATTTTCTAGCAACAAAGACACAAAAAACTGTGACAGGAGCAACAATAAGAATAATTGTCAGTGCCAGTGATCTCACATCTGGTCCAAATATGAACCTCCCTCGAAGAAAAATTGAGTTATTTGGCCATTCATTTCTTTCAATGTGGAAATTCAAGTCATTCCTCTTACCTCTTGGGAAGCCAAAAAAAGGGAAAACAGGAGGGAAGCTTGTGTTGGTTCGTAAATTATGTGTTTCAAAGAATAAAATGCAGAAATGTTAGTTCTAGTTATCAAACAGTTCATGAAATTACCACAAAGCTAAAAAAGACTACTCTTAAGAGTCCAAGACTTATTTTACAGTAAATCTTGTCCTCTCCTTGGCTTCTCCCTGACTTTTCTATTTTACAGTGAATCCTTGGAAATTCATTTTTGTTGCACATGAATTATATTCTTGTAGCAGCAAAAAAATTTCATTCACTTTCTAACTTAATCTCTCTTTATGTTGTCTAGCATAATCATATGTCTGCGACAAAATTAGGAGGGATTGATTATTCTGATAAACCAAACATTGTCCATGTCCTTTCTTGCCAAAGATTTCTTAAAAAATTGTCTTCACTGCTGATTATTCTTTGTATTTGCTTTATAATTTAGTAATGGACATGCTTAAAGTGACTATTCTGACCGTATTGAGTATAGTTTTTGAATATTTGTCATTTGATATGTTTTCCTCTCCGCTGATTGAAAAAGATCCAAATGATGCAAGTATTTTTGTTCCTCTTAATAGAACTTTTTTATTTCTTTTTTTTTTGGATTGTGACTGTTGTAAACAACACCCAAGTTGTTGAGCTTAAGTTGCTTTTGTTCCATTGTAACTTTATAAAAATGTAGCTAAAGTGAAGTATGCTTCTTCTATTTTACGGGATTTAATTGTTTAGAGTAGATACATAAAGATTCAATGTGATAAAACTAGAGCTTCAGTAGATATTTCATGGTCTTTTGTTCATGGAAAGTGTATTCTCCTACTGTCTCTCTCTTAATGCTGAAGATCTTAAAAGTAAGCAAAAGGAGACAACAAAATTTTACCTGGGGCTTGCAATTGACTATATGTTTCTCAATTATAATGGTGAGGCATATGGTTTTGTACTCAAAAGATAAAGAGAGGTAGATGTTTATTTAGAGAGCCTTTATTTACCTTTTTGTACTTTAGTGACTTTCTGAATGTTGGATCAAGTGGCCTTGGAATAATTAAGAAGGGGGGAGTTGAATTAATTATTAACGAACCTTTACTAATTAAAAAATCTATCCTTCTTAATATTACCAAAAATAAAAACAATAATTAAAGTGCACAACGAAAATTAAAAGAGTAGGGAAGAAGAAGACAAACACAAGAGATTTATACTGGTTCGGCAACAACCCGTGCCTACATCCAGTCCCCAAGCAACCTGCGATCCTTGAGATTTCTTTTCAACCTTGTAAAAATCCTTTTACAAGCAAAGATCCACAAGGGATGTACCCTCCCTTGTTCTCTTTGAACAACCTAGTGGATGTACCCTCCACTAGAACTGATCCACAAGAGATGTACCCTCTCTTATTCTCAGTCACAACAACCCAAGTAGATGTACCCTCTACTTGTATCACAAAGGATGTACCCTCCAATGTGTTAAGACAAAGTTCTCAGGCGGTTAGTCCTTTGAAACTTTGTGAAGGGGGAAACAAAAGAATTCTCAGGCGGTTAGTCCTTTGAAATCTTTTGTTTTAGGGAAAGGGAAGAATAAAAAAAATTCTCAGACTGTGTCGTTTTGAATTCTTTGACAAGGGAGAAGGGAGATACAAAAGAATTCGTGCGGTTAGTCCTTCGTTCTTTTGGAAAAGGGAGAAGAGAGACACAAAAAGAATTCAGACGGTTAGTCCTTGGCGAATTCTTTTTGGCAAAGGGAGAAGGGAATGAAAAAGATGAATAGCACACTTTTGTTTTCAAGGTTTAGAAAACCAGAAAACTTTAGAAAGCTTTTGACAAAGGAAGAAGAAGAAGAAATTCAAGAAGATGTTCAAAGAGACTCAAGGGTTGTAAAGGATTGAAATCAATGTATTCAATGTATGTAAAATGCAAGTTAAGGTCTTGCTTTTATAGACTCTTCATGTCTGGTCAAGAAAACCATTAGAAGAGTTATAACTTTTAGAAAAACTTGAAAACCATTGGAAGAGTTACATCTTTTGATTTTTATTCAAAACTTATCACTGGTAATCGATTACCAAATCATTGTAATCGATTACACAAAGCATTTTTGTGAAAGGATGTGACTCTTCACATTTGAATTTGAATTTCAACGTTCAAACACACTGGTAATCGATTACCAATATATTGTAATCGATTACACCATTTTGAAATTGATTGGAATGTTGTAAATTCAGTTGAAAGCTTTTTGAAAACAAAACTTGCCACTGGTAATCGATTACAATAAACCAGAGAGTAAAAACTCTTTGGTAAAAGCTTTGGTGAAAAATTCATGTGCTACTCAATGTTTTGAAAAAACTTTTTTGTACTTATCTTGATTTAGCCTTTTCTTGATTCTTGAATCTTGTGTCTTGAATCTTGATCTTGATTATTCTTGATTCTTGAAAACTTGAAACTTGAAACTTCTCTTGAATCTTTCTATTGATTCTTGAATTGTTCTTGACTCAATCTTGAAATCATTCTCATGGGCTTTTTGTCATCATCTTTCTTATCATCAAAACACCTTGAATCAATCTTGATTCATCATCATGAAGCAATGAAGCTTGCTTCTACACTGAATACCTAGTAGAATTTGTGTGACAAAATTGTAGTTGGAGCTTAAATAGGGTATGCTTTAGTTGTTCATTTCTTGTTTGTGTACAACATGAAAAGCTCATTCTTTTCCCTTTATCTATTTTTTTTGTTGATTCTATTCTTTTTTTAGTTCATTGAAATAAGGGGATATCAGAACTTTATACATAGCATGCAAGCATAGGGGCTTTGTGATGATATCTTACTATGATATTGGAGTTGCTTGCATTGCCATGAGTGCTTTACAAAACAAGCCCACACGCCTTAGAAAACTTGATATTCACAGTTCATGTCCCAAGGTTTGATTTTTATTGGCATTACTCTATGTTTGAGTGTTTATCAACTCATGTTGCATTTCTTTTATTAACCTTTCTTTTGCTTGTTTCAGGATAACCCCTCAGAAAAAAATATTAATCAAGGAACCCTTGTAGCATTCAATTTAGATCCATCAATATCAAACGATTCGCTTCATCAAATATTTGTGTGGGCTTACGGTGAGGTCAAAGAAGTAACATATATGTTAACATATCTGTTCATTTTAACTGTATTTTCTTTGGCTCCACTTAATGTTTATGTAGTGCTTGGAGTATTTGTAACTTTTTTATTAAAATTGCAGAACAAGGAAACACCACATAAGAAACCCCATAAATTTATTGAATTTTATGATGTTAAAGCAGCAGAGGTAGCTCTTAAAGACTTAAATCTAATGGATATTGTTGGGCAACGTTCATAAAAGTTGAACCCAGTCGCCCTGGTGAAGCACATACAAAGTAAGTTGGATTTTATCTTGTTTGGTATGGCATAATTAAACATATTTCCTGCATAAATAATTTTTCTCCCTTGACCTGGTTTCTTAATTCTTTTGTAAATGGTAATTCAATAATGACATGCTTGAAAGTTTTGACAATTTTGGTACACCCAAGAAAATGTATTATATACATTAATATTTATCCCTTGAGCAGATATTAAATAGTTACTTGTAAAAAGCTAATAAATTAGTTCAACTTACTCCTCTTGTGAAAATTTTGGGGTACGTGGTTAATCTGGAATGTAAAAGGTGATAATGTAGTTACTATCCATCAAATTCTTAAATCAGCTACTTGGATAAGATGATCACTTGTTAGGTTTTAAAAGCAATACTATGAAATGCTTAAAAAGTTTGCTATCCTAATGGAATCTTCCAAACATCTCATTTGTGTAATTGAAATTCTATTTCAATACATGGATTTAGTTCAGCTGTTCTATTTCCTATGACTTTCAGAAATTTGATGTTGTCATGCCACATTTTATGTTATATCGGGGTTTAAATGCTAACTAGTTTCTCTGTAGGGAATATTTAAGCTTCTAAATCCTTGCAAATATAAGATTTGGACGTATAAAGATATACATATTAAGCAATTACTCAACGTATGTCTTGGTAATTTTGCACCAATCTATTGAAATATAATGCACTCTAGGTGGATGTCGTAGGTCTGTGCAATATTATTGCTTCCATTGATGGAATTTCCCATCTTTGTTAGGAACTCTATCTGCATACCTTGGGCTCCTTTTTTGTGACTGTACATTGTGCATGTAGTTCTTCATCAATTATTATTTTTCCATTCTTGTAGACACTTCAAGGCTTAGGCCTTTTCTAGCTTTCATTTCTTGTGCCTTTTTTTTCTTGTTGTACGCATTATGTTTTGTTCAATATGGTTTCTTTCACCTAATATTATGCTATATATCCTTATGGTACCGACTATGTTATTATCTATGTAATTAAACCTTTAAAAAAATAGTGACACTTTTTGTCTTGTTAGCTTGATGCAACAACTGAGTCAAGAACTGGAACAAGATGAAGCTCAAACTTTTAGACATGAAGTTCACTTGTGCCTAATTGTCCTCCTGGTAAATCACTTTTAAATCCAATCTTATTTTTCATACACAATTGTACTTTATCATTTTAGAAAGGTATTGTCAATTACATGCTAAATTAGTTGGAAATTTTTTCTCAAATACCTGGGCACAATTTGGTAGTCCAGTTGAACAAAATTCATTAGCTTCTTTTAACAGCAAATTATATTGTTGAATCGTGCTAGGGCTGAAACTTTCACCCCTGAGATTGCTACAACTCTTTATTCAATTATGTGTTTGACCCTGGGATTTGGAATTAGTAGCCTTGTGAAATGTGAATATCTTTTCGCATATAAATGTAGGACATGTTCAACCTAAAAGCGGGGAATATATAACATAGGTGTTGTCAACTTGATGGGTAGAAACAGCGGTAAGTTTCCTAAATGCTTATATTGCTTCCACTCAGTGGCTTAAGGGTTCAATTTTTAACTATCTTCAACAGCCTAAGAATAATGAGAAGTTTATAGTTTGGTTCTTATTAGAGTTGACAAAGTTTGACATTCAATTATTCTAGTTGGGGAGGGTCTTTGAGAATCCCATGATAATTGGCTGATCTGTCTAGCATTGCCTACTATTTCTGCCACTGGTTTATATTTTCTAAGACATGTACCAAAACCGTATACACTTGATAGAAATTATTAGACTGTACAAAATATGTTCTATATTATTATTTTCCAATTTTTTTCATAGTTGGTTTAAGAATATCATTTTGACCTTCCAGGATGATTATGTTGCACAGAAGACACTGCCCGTAACTCTCAAATACATAGGTTTGTAAAGATTAAAAGTTCATGGAATTATGTGTGTACACACACTAAAAGGATCAATGGCTGAAAAAGTAATGCCATCTCTTTTCTATTTTACAAATCCAACCTATATAATCCGAGCTATTCCAAGCAGGTCTGATAGTAGCTTAAGTGGATTCTCAACCTGGTGGACTCCATGATTGATTGTTGTACATGGCCTCTCATTTAAGTCGCCAAGGTATCAATTTTTCTAACAATTTATTAAGATCATATCGGATATATACTACATTCTTTAGAAGTTATAATCAATGTTTTGTTAATTTTCTTTTTCCTCCGAGTAAGAAATTCACTCCAGAGACTTCTTGCACACAAATCACATTTGCAAGCCTTTTAAGGTATCATATTTTTCATTTTTTGTAAACAACAATCACTAAGTGCCCCATTGTTTCTGTGAATACAATCACAGAACAACATGATTTATCTTTTACGTATGTATGAATTCTTAAGCACTTAATGGGCTGCATATACCATGTTTAGAAGTCTGATTGATGTTGCTTTAATTAACATAAGAACTAATAAAGGAACTGGCATAATTCTTTGGTATTTCAAGTTCTTATTATATTGTTCATAGTCATGCTAGGGCTCAATCAAACTTCACCCTAGAGACTTGAAGTTAGTTTTACTGAATTATGTGTTTAATCCTGGGATTTGGAATTAGTAGGTTTGTGAAATGAGAACATAGTTTCAGATATCTTATTTTTTATCCTATGGTTAAGAAATTTAATTCTCGATATGTTTCTTATGCTTGTTGTCAATCTATTATATGGATTGTAATTAATGTTTTATGGACATGTTGCATGTTGAATATTGCATGTGTTTGGTTGTTTGTTTGTAATTTGATAGATTTTCAGAAGGTCAGTGTAAAAATTTGGTAATCATTTGAATTTCTAAGACGGTTTAGGTAAGAAATGTCTTAGAAAATATCCTTTCTAAGACAATTTTATTTCTAAAAAAAGACACTTTCTTAGTTGGTTTTTAGCTGAGAACCGTCTTAGAATGTACGCTTTCTAAGACAGTTCTTAGCTAAGAACCGTCTGTTCTCAGCTAAGAACCGTCTTAGAAAGCATGACAATTCTCAGTTAAGAATCGTCTTAGAAAGCGTACATTCTAAGATGGTTTTCAACTAAGAACCCGTCTTAGAAAGCATACATTCTAAGATGGTTCTTAGCTAAGAACCGCCTTAGAAAGGATGACTTTCTTACGACGGTTTTTTTATAACCGTCGTTAAATGTCTTTTTTGCAGTAGTGATTAGATCTTGTGCAATGTGCACCATCTCAATTTGCATGCTAGGTTCCTTATCATTACTAATAAATAAAAAATAAGAAAATAGTACATAGTCGCACAGAGAAAACTTGATTCACCAGCTTGAGGAAGAAAAAGACGAATTACAAAACTAGAAAGAAAACCTTAACACACATACATATGGCTTGTTATGAACGATATTCTTATAAAAAAACCTTAAACTATATCGACTACAGTTAATATATATATATATATATATATATATATATATATATATATATATATATATATATATATATATATATATATATATATATATATAGTAATGAGGCAGTTACCTCATAGTTCTGTAGGATGCAGTCACATTGTAAAACCTTTTTGCACGTGACACCTAGAAGCCTGAAGGCATATACGTAAAAGTAAAAAACAAGTACATATATTTATAAAACTCCTTTTAAATTATTTATTGTATTATTTACAAAAATATGTTACAAAAAATGCATTAATTAATTAGATATAGAAATACATTAAATAATAAAATCCTAACAATTTTAACAGTAATTGTTAATACTATTTTGCATAGATACAAGAATACAATACTTAAATATAATTTGTAAATAATTTATCAAAAATATTAATTTGATTTCTAATAAAAGAGAGAATTTAAATAGTGAAAAATGGAGACATGGAGTTTTGTTGGCAAAGATTTTATCTAGAGAGATCCAAGGGAAAATCTTAATGGAGGAAAATATTAATGGAGACATTTAATTATCACTTGTCCAGATTTGATTGTATATGACTATTATTTATCAATACACGAACTTGGTAGAGATAAACAAATATTCCTAAAAGCCTGGAAATGTTAACGATGTTGAGACATTAATGTAGCATTCTAAAGTCTTAACTCATAACTACAGGAATGAGAAAAAAGATAAATTGTAGCTTTTCTTGGCATTTAAGTTATGGTCTTCTACCAGTATAATTTATCAGACAAAAATGTTTTCACATAGGACTATGAATGATAGAAACAAGTTCATTACTATAGTATCTATACATAGATAGCTATTTACCTGTGCATCAGTACCACCAGCACCTGCTGTAATGGAGAAGATTTCGGCATACACCATGCACTTATCATGAATACTAATTCAGCCATATTTAAAAGCCAATGACTTCCTTTTCACCAGTCTGTTGGTGGGTTAGTTCCTTTTGGTTTCCTTTATACAAATGTTTAAAACATGGGAAGCTATACCAACCTTCTCCCAGGATCACACTCACCAAGGCTTTTAGAATGAGTGATGTATCATTTCCTAGAGTCAGAAAAGCAAAATGTTATACCTCTACTGTGTAACGAGCCGAAAAGTGAATCAAAAGGATTGCTCTATTCTGTAACCTCTCAACATAACTTATTATCTGAAGAACATTAATTAGAAAAATAAACAAATAAATAGAAACAGATTGATAAAACCACTCAGATTTACATGAATCCCATAATCTCTGGCATGTTCCACAGTGATTGAATTGTTAAGTAAATTGATGTGAGATGCTCTCTTTAACAATGAAGAACATAGTTTAGCCCCAGAATAAATAAGAAAAAGCAATATATATAAGCAAAAACAAGTGCAAATTCAAAATTCCTTTTACTCCATTACTTAAAAAGTCAAGGTTGTGTTTTCTTGTATTTGAGGAAGGAGTATGTACATAGTGACTAGCAGAGCTTCTATGTTACTAATCAATAATAATTAATAGCCACAAAAAGTATAGAATAAAGTAAGTCAAAGTGTATGTTATCTGCCAAGAACCCTGCTTGGTTGCATTTAAAACCAAAAGATATGGGTGTAACTTCTATCCCATAATTCAATGTAAATGGTGCATAGGCTACAAATTTATTTTTTAAGAACAATTAGTTAATAATTAAAAAGTTACAATAAATCAATTTAAAGTATATGATTAAGCATATCCATGGCAGAAATACTCAACAACAGGTAACTTTATTTGCTATGTACAACAAAAAAATGAGACCAGACTTAAAAATGCTATTTTTTTAAGAACTAATACTACATAAGATCTGAAGTTCAAGAGAGCTAACTTAATTATATCACTGAAACATATTGTATTCATCCAATGAACATAAATTCAATGAACTTGCTTTCTTGTCATCAAAAGTAAACAATAAAATAAATGAAAATCATGTTACGTGTCTATTAATATCTGTTAGTGCGAAAGTTATTTTATTTTTAATATTTGTTAGTTTGTTGGGTTAAGATAGAAAAGAATTAAGGCATATTATCTATGAATAAGAGGAAAGGTTGAACAAGAGATTTATTTAGAGCCTTTAGGCTTTGGGAGGTATAGATCCTTGAAGTTCTATCTTTGTAATGGGGGTTTATTCCTATTTGGTCCTAATAAAGATATCAGGTTTCTACTAGAACCACAAATTAACTAGTGTTAAAATTGGTTGACACAGACAGAAGATAGTCAAATTTGCCAAATCATTGATTTGTATAATAGTTAAGACTAGCCTCCATGCCAAACGACTTCAAATTCTTTATTTCATTTCCAGAAAGGCCAATATACTCTTGTTTAAGTTTTTGTTTTTCAGAATATAGTATATAACCCTACCAAAAACATGCGAATAGTTAGGCCGCACAAGGGTATGCTTCAAGTGTCAAGATAAGGATGTTGTGGATGATCATTTGAAATTGTTTGGTGAAAAGTTGATAAAGGTGCAATGGAAACATCATTTTAAAATTGCTTTACATATATAAAATTACATAGCATATGTTATAAACTACTAAAAACACAAATTTAAACTTGGAAAAGATAAAGCATGAATTTAACATAACATAAAGGTCCTTTATATTTTTAACAATCTAAAGCTTAAAAAACCATGCACTATGGTGCTTCTCAAAAGTTCAAGAGGAAACAATTTAAAAGAACTCAAGTTTGTGACTTTCACTCTCAAAACGCACTAGAAATCTACGACCAATAGCCAAAACATTTTTTGATCTAGAACTAGTAGTGATTAACTTAAGACTCAAAAGAAACACATTGTGTTGGTTGGCTACCTGGTTAGGTAGGTATTACATGGCAAGTTCGGAAAGCTTTTACTTTAAGATCCTTTATCAAATGAAACTCTTCTCTTGCAGTAATGCATGAATTAGAAACAAAAGGGTACAAGAGTAAAAAGACACATAAAGTTTAATTGTGTAATTACCTAAGTGACACCCTCTACCCCGACATACATATTTATATAATATCATGCATGAAAATGCAGAATTAATTAGAATGATTTTATTCAATAAGCATAAAGGAGCTCACGTGGATAAAAGATTCACATTCGTGTTAATCACAAACTTAAAAATTTATCAATAAGGGTATGAAAACATCTTTGGCCCAAAACAAGGCCATCCAATTTTTTTACAAAAGGAAACAAGTTAAGCAACGGAATAACATAAAGTAGCATGTTTAGAACATTTTGCAAATAATACAGAAACCAATGTCCCAATGTCACATCCTATCAGAGCATCGTGTTCCAATGTCCTTTAGCATGAGGTTCTCCATAGTCATTCACCTAACCATCTGCTCCCACAAATACAAAGTTCGAGATCATCACAGGATCCAAACACAAACAACACACAAGGAGTGAGCTATCGCATTCCTAACTAAAATATGGATAAACAAATACATAAGCGAAATACATTATAAAAATATTTATCACATAGCTCAACTTACTACAATCCACGTCACTTCACCACTTTATCATTTAAAACTCATTTTTCAATCATGAATGACATTACACATGAATCACACACTCGATTCAAGACATAACAACACTCACCAATTTCATAATAAACAATTCACAGGCATTATGCAACAATTATACTAAGACTCAAGCCTATATGCAATGTGGTATCACATCAGTGAAAAACAACACTAGGGCGCTTATGAGTACATAACAAGAGATGCCACATATGTCAGGTCACTCTCACTAAGTAAAATCATAAGGTGACCAGTCAGGGTCACTCTGTGACACCCTCTACCCCACACATATAGGTACTAATAATTAAAGAAATAGGAATATAGAATTAATTAAAAGTTTTAAAACACATTTAGATAAAAGCATTTCAAAGGGTAAAAGGGCTCAATTCACTTTTCAAACATCATAATAGAACTTGTCCAAATAAATAATAAAATCATCTCGGCTCAAAACAAGGTCGTCCAAGACTTCATTCATTTAATATAGAAACATATACCCCAATGTCACATCCTATTAGAGCATTATGTTCCAGCGTCCTCTAGCATGAGGTTCTATATAGTCATCCACCTAACCATCTGCTCCCACGAACACAAAGTTCGAGATCATCACAGGATCCAAACACAAATAGCACAAGGGGAGTGAGTTATCACATTCCTAACTAATAGAGAGAAACATGACAACATAGATATACATATCATATAAATGAGATACAACTTACTTAAACATAGCTCACGCCATTCCACCACTTTGTCGGGTAACATCACATCACAATACAACACGTCTCATTCATTTTCGCATCATTCACATACCTAAAGATCAAAACCCAATTTCACTAAATCAATCAATATCGATCAATACACAAGCGTTATGCAACAGATACACTAAGACTCAATCCTATATGCAATGTGGCACCATGTCAGTGAAAAACCTCATCGGGCACCTAAGAGTACATGACAAGACAAACCACACATTAGTAAGTCAAGTCACTCTCACTAGGTAAAATCATAGGGAGACCAGTCAGGGTCACGCTGTTTTGCGAGAATGCTCCAATCATGTGGGATCGACACAGGCTTAAAGGGGCACTCAAACCGGGTGTATTTAACCCCAAGGCCTACATTCCGAAGAGTCCGTCAGGGCCTCTCCCTCCTGATTCAAGTCCAACCCATAAAACATTTTAGCACACAGACTCTATCTATGAATTGTATAAAACACACAACTGCTCAATTGTTCTCAAAATAATTTTATCTCGTTGCACTTGTGATTAAACTCATCGGGTCCCTAGAGTGGTTCCCATCATAATACTCATCGCGCATTAACTCGTCGCCCTTAAAGGGCCTTACAATTGTGTTATTGTATAGTTCATAGATCACAACTCAATGCACACAACATCTCAATGCACATATATATTACAAGTCAATACAAACTCAATTTATCACATACACTCGATCTCAATCACAATGATATAATCCCAAAGTAGCATGTTATCACACCTCATGAATCATATACACTTTACCTATGAACTATGCAATACATACAACTACTCAATTTTTTCAAAATCATTTTAACTCGTCGCGCCTCAAAGTGATTCAACTTTTCGGGTTCCCATAGGGGATCCCATCACAATACTCGTCGCGCAAAAACTCGTCACCCTTAAAGGGTCTTACAATTATGTGATTGGACAGTTCTTAGCTCACAACTCAATACATACAACATCTCAATACACATGTACCTCACCATTTATCACAGGTTCAATTTGTCACTTACTGAGAATTTCAATCACCATTTCATAATCTCAATATAACAATTTATACAAAAATATTTCTCACAATATGAGGAGTAAAACCCCTCAAACAATTTCACACAGTCATATTAAAATCAATGAATCAAAATCATAGGTCAAAAACATGAAACCACCAAGAGCACTCAATTTTATCAACCAATTCGTATTTGTAATTGTAAAGGAAAATTATAATTCAATAAGCATCCCAAAATAAACCCCAATTTAATCCTCTAAGGATCCCTACACAAGTTCATTCTAACCCCAATTGTGATAAACTCATCCCTTACCTCTAAGCGAACTCACGTGTGTATTCTGGTAGCAATAGCGTCATCTCTAGTGGTTTCCTAATATTTCTCAAGTTTTTCCCCTAGTTGCTTTGCTAGGGTTTCCAAGCGCTAGAGAAGAAGAAGAGATTGAAGTCTTCACTCCATTGTTTGTGTGAGATACGTATTTCTCCCGCCACAGACATTAATTTGAAAATCCCAACGGTGTAGATATGTAGAAATGAATTTTAAACCTGGTGTCCAAATTTTACAATGATCTAACGGTTAGCAAGTCTGGGATCATTGTTTTACTGAGATAGGTTTGAGTGAATGCTGGGAAAAAGATAGGGTTTTGGGAGGGGGAGAAGGGAAAACAAATTTGAGAAGAAGAGAAATCGCAAAGATGTGTCGTCGGTCTGAAAATTGACCTATGATGTCTCTATTTATAACTAGGGTCCTCTCAGCCTATTATTTACTCTATTTATTTATTTATTTGTTTTATAAAAAAATTCTATTTTATTTCCTATCAAATGAATAAATAAGTTATCTTTTTTTATTTTCTTTCAAACTGTTATTTTAATTAATAAAGTTATTTTTCTTTATTTATTTAATTACAAAAACCTCATTAGTTTTCTAAAACTGTTTATTTTTAAATAAAAAAAACCTTTTTAATTTATTTACGAAAAATGGGATGTTACGTACTCTGTTTTACGAGAATGCTCCAACCTTATGGGATCAACATAGGCCTAAAGGAGCATTCAAACCAAGTGCATTTACCCCCAAGGCCTAGACTCTAAAGAATTTGTTACAACCTCACCTTTCTAATTCAGGTCCAACCCCTAAAACAACTTTTGCATGCAAATATTGCTCATGAATTATACAATACCCACAATCTCACACTTATTTTCAAACACATTTAACACACTGTGCTACCATTTAACATCTCAGATTCCTAACTTAGAACTCTACACTTTCCTTTTAACATCTCGTGCATTGCACTATAATTTAATACCTTAGGTTCCTAACTTGGAACCCTACACTTTCCTTTTAACACCTTACGCATAAATATTTTTTTTCTCAAGGTAAACACTAGTCGGGTTATTGTATAATTCACAACTCATAACTCACAACTCACAACACAAGTAATATCACCTCAAGTATTAACCACACACTTATTCACAGCCAAATTCCATGTTCGCAATTTTAACATATCACAACGTCACAATTCACCATCACATATTTACGTGTATCTCACAAATCAACACATTCAATTTATCCATCACACACAATATCAATCACAATTTCATGATCCCAATATAACAATTTATCACGCTAATCTAGTGAATTTTATCCAAAATACAAACAAATTATATGAAAATGCTTCTCACAACACAGGGAGTAAAATCTCTCAAATAATTTTACATAATCATATAGGAAGAATTACAATACATTAACATCCCAAAATAAACCCCAATTTGATCCTCTAAGGATCCCTACACATGTTCATTCTAACTCCAATTGCGATAAACTCATCCCTTACTTCTAAGCTGGCTCACAGTTACATGGAGGAATTTATGATGACATGGTGCTAACGTGGAAGCCAAGTTGGCAATTCTGTTATTCAGTTGTTTGAAGGTTGTTAAGTCGTTGTAAAGGTTGTTAAGAATTAGTTTCATTAATTAGCAATTTGTAACCGATTTCTCTAAATTGAGCAAGTATAAAAGCTCAATTCTACTGTGTAATCAAGGATCAATTTTCATAAATACAATTGCTGCTGATTCAACCATTTCTCTATCTCTATTCTCTGCTTACTTCAACCAGAGTCTCGAAGCCTATTCTTGATTCTTAGGCGACCTGTTGAAGGTTTTTGGCATCATTGTGGTATCAGAGCTTCGACCTCACACCTGTGAAGATTATCAATGGCGGATTACAATACTAGATCGCAAAAAGTTTGAAGATTCAATCAAAGAAACATTGAAGGAGATGAGCGAAAATATTAGGAAAATTGCAGATTGTGTATATGGGCAAGAAACTCACGTTTCAGCTCTTAATAATCAAAATACAGTGCTTATGGAGAGGCTGAACCAGGAGGTGCATCATGGTGGTAGTTCATATGGATCGGGTTCGTTCCAAAGTAATCGCAGTTACATGGCTACTCGTCAAGCGAAGATTGATTTTCCACGATTTGATGGCAGTAATCTCAATGGTTGGCTATTTTGATGTTGCCAGTTCTTTGAAATTGATGGAACACTTGCAAAAATGAAGATGAAGTTGGCATCTATCAACCTAGAAGGACGCACTTCATCTGGGCATCAAAATTTCGTTAGATTTCGACCTGAAGCTGAGGTGATTTCCTGGGAAACTTATGTTGCAGATTTGAAAGAAAGATTTGGAGAAAAGCATAAAGATTTGATGTCAAAACTGTTATCCTTGAAGCAATCAGGTAAAGTTTCTGACTACTATGACCAATTTGATTACTGGGTTGGTAGGGTTCAAATATCTGGAGAAATTGCTTTAGGAATTTTCTTGAATGGCCTTAAGCCTGCAATTCAGCATCACATTAGGAGTTTTATGCCTACATTTGTTAATCAAGCATATACATTTGCAGTCTTGCAAGAAACCTCTTTCAGAACTTTTCAACAAGAACTTAGTTCGAATTCTAGGAGACCTCTTTTATTACCTACTCCTAGAACCTAACACATGAATTCATCTTCTACCTGGAAACCTACACCTAAACCATTTGATGATTCCAAGGGCAAATCTGTTATTGAATTTGATGATAGAAGATCGAAAGGGTTATGCTTTTTGTGTGGTGAAAATTATGTAAAGGGCCATAAGTGCAAGAAGAAAGAGTCATTTGTGATTGAGGTCACTGAACTGAATGATGTGGAGGGAGATCAAGAGGGTTTTGTAGAAGAAATAGAAGAAAATAAGGAAGATGAGGGAAATCCACAGATCTCAGTGTATGCAATTGATGGTGTGGCTGCAAAAAGTTACCAAACTATGAAGGTAATTGTGACTGTAAACAAGAAACCACTGCATATTCTCATCGACTCAGGTAGCACTCATAATTTCTTGGATGTGAGGGTAGCAAAGAAGTTGGATTGCAAAGTGGAAGAGATGGGTCCAGTGTAAGTGGATGTGGCAATTGGGGGAAGTCTAAAGTGTGTGGCTATATGCAAGGGCCTGACATGGACTTTACAGGGCACCAAGTTTGTCACAGATGTACTGCATCTTCCTTTGGGCAATTGTTACATGGTACTTGGTGTTTAGTGGCTAGAAACACTTGGAGAGATAAAAAGGGATTTTAAACAGTTGAGAATGGAATTTATGGTACAGGGTAAAAGACATGTATTAAGAGGGTGTTTTGAAGCAACAACTTTGAAAACCATATCTGGAAAATAGATGAACAAGGTGCTTTTAAACCCAAGAAACTGTTTTGTAATCCAACTATGTAGTCTTCATTTGAAACCTGAGATTAAGATTAAAAATGATAAATTTCCTGAAGATATTGAGGAATTGTTATCTTCCTACGAGGAGACATTAAGGGAACCTACCTCATTACCCCTGCAAGAACTCATGATCATAGGATTCCTTTGAAGGAAGGAGTGTCTACAATCAATGTGAGGCCCTATAGACATTCCACAATGTAGAAAGATGTGATTGAGCTTATGACTAAAGAGTTATTGGATGTTGGGTTGGTGCAGCCTAGTAACTATCCATTTTCATCTCCAATTGTACTTGTGAAGAAGAAAGATGGATCTTGGAGAATGTGTATAGATTATAGGAAGCTGAACAAAAGCACTGCCAAAGACAAATATCTTATACTTGTTATAGAGGAGCTGCTTGATGAACAACATGGTAATGGATGGCTTTCCAAGATTGATCTCTGATCTAGATACCATCAGATTTGAATGTACGCTGCTGATGAGCCAAAAATAGCTTTTAGAACTCATGATGGCCATTATGAGTTCTTGGTTATGCCCTTTGGCCTGACCAATGCGCCTACCACATTTCAAAGCTTCATGAATGACATATTTAGGCCTTTCTTAAGGAAGTTCATTTTGGTGTTTTTAATAATATCTTGGTTTATAGCAGAAGTTTGAAGGAACATATGCAGCACCTGAAATGCACATTTGAGCTATTGAGGAACCATTCTTTGTTAGCAAAGAGGAGAAAATGTGATTTTGCTTGTCGTTATATGGAGTATCTGGGTCATTTCATCTCCAAAGATGGGGTTTCAACTAACCCCAAGAAGATTGCAACAATTCAGATCTGGCCAACTCCAAAAACTGTTACGGAGCTTAAGGGATTTTTGGGTTTAACTGGTTACTATAGGAGATTTGTGAAGAATTGTGGAACAATTCGTAGACCACTCACTACATTGCTTAAGAAAAACCAGTTCCATTGGTCTGAATCTGCAGATTCTGCATTCAAAGCATTGAAAATTGATATGGTCACTCCATCAGTTCTTGCTTTGCCAGATTTTCAGGAGGAATTTGTCAATGAAACAAATGCTTCTAACAAGGGAATTGGAGTTGTATTGATGCAGAAGGGTCATCCTCTAGCTTTTATCAGCAAAGCTCTCTCTCCAAAGCATCAAGCCTTGTCAGTTTATGAAAAGGAGTTGTTTGTTATAATGTATGCAATTGGAAAATGGCATCACTATTTGGTTGGCAAACATTTTGTGATTAGGATTGATCATAATAGTCTTCAGTTCTTGTTGCAACAGAGAATTTCTTTTGCAGGGCAACATAGCTGGCTTACAAAACTCATGGGGTATGACTATGAAGTTTGCTACAAGAAAGGAAAAGAAAACATTGTTGCATATGCTTTATCTAGAGTGCAGGGTTATGAATTAATGATGATTGCCGTTTCCAACATTTCCAGTGAGCTGATGGCTGAAATTCAAGGTAGCTGGGAGATGGATCCATATCTTTTGAAGCTTATGAAGCCTAAATCTCCATATATGTGGATTGAGGGACAATTAACCAGAAGTGATAGAATTTTGGTAGGCAAGGATGAACAATTGCAGTTGAAGATTATCAGGCTTTTCCATGAGGGTGGACTTGGAGGCCATTCTGGAATCAATGCAATGGTTAAGAGGTTAACTTCCCTATTCTTTTGGAAGGGAATAGGGAATCAAGCTAGGAGGTTTGTACAAAAATGTGACATTTTCCAAAGATTCAAATATGATAATGCTAGACTCTTGGATTACTGCAGCCTATACCAATTCCAAGTCAAGCTTGGTCCCAGGTAACTATGGACTTTATTGATGGATTGCCGAGTTTAGAAGGTTATGAAGTGATTTTTTTGGTAGTTGACAGGTTGACCAAGTACAACCATTTTGTGGGATTGAAGCACCCATCTGCAAAGACAGTGGCTAGAACATTCAATGATAATGTGGTGAAGTTGCATGGTTATCCAGAGATTTTCATCAGTGGCAGAGATACAATCTTCAGTAGTGATTTTTGGCAAGAGTTGTTTACACTACAAGGGTTTTCTTTGAGGTTGTCTACTTCCTACCACCCTCAAACAGATGGTCAAACTAAGGTGGTCAACAGGTGCTTGGAAACCTATCTCCATTGTGTAACTGGTGATCAACCCAAGAATTGGCATAGGTGGTTATCTATAGTTGAGTGGTGGTACAATTCAAACTATCATACTGCAATTCATACTTCTCTATTTGAGGCTTTGTATGGCTACCCTCCCCTAATACACCTTCCTTGCTTACCAGAATCTGCTAGAGTTCATGAAGTAGATGTGCAGTTGCAATCTAGGGAGGAAATGCTGAAATTATTATAGTATCACCTAAAGAGATCTCAACATCGCATGAAAGCTTAGGCTGATAAGCATAAATCTAATAGGAACTTTGAGATATTTGATTGGGTGTATTTGAAGCTGCAAACTTATCGTCAGAACTCTCAAGATGACAGGCAATCTAGGAAATTATTAGCAAGGTATTTTGGTCCATATCAGATAATTGACAACATAGGAGTTGTGGCCTATAAATTGAAGCTACCAACTGGGGCGCAAATACACCCTGTCTTCCATGTGTCACAGTTGAAGAAAAAGGTGGGTGATAGTGATCATCTTGGTACTCAGTTATCTACTCCTGTGGTCTCTACTTGTCTTCAACCATTAGCTATTTTAGATAGGAAAATGGTTAGGAGAGGAAATCGTGTTGCAACTATTGTATTGGTACATTAGGCTAATTCTTTCCCTGAGGATGCAACTTGGGAGTTCCTGCATGATTTGCAATTACGTTTTTTCAGATTTTCAACCTTGAGGACAAGGTTGTTTTTGAGGGGGACCGTATGTTACGTGGAGGAATTTATGATGACGTGGTGCTAACATGGAAGCCAAGTTTCAATTCTGTTATTTTTGTTATTCAATTGTTTGAAGGTTGTTAAGTCGTTGTAAAGGTTGTTAAGAATCTGTTTCATTAATTAGCAATTTGCATATGATTTCTCTAAATTGAGCAACTATAAAAGCTCAATTCTACCGTGTAATCAAGGATCGATTTTCATAAATACAGTTGCTACTGATTCAACCATTTCTTTATCTCTATTCTCTATTTACTTCAGCCAAAGACTCGAAGCCTGTTCTTGATTGACAGGCAACCTGTTGAACGTTTCTGGCATTACTCATATGTGTAGTCTAGCAGTGATAGCGGTATCTCTATTGGTTTCCTAAGATTCCCCAAGTTTTTCCTTTGGTTGTTCTGCTAGCATTTCTAAGCGTTAGAAAGAAGAAGGGATTAGAGCCTTCATTGCACTATCTGTGTGCGATGAGCATTTCTCCCTTCACAGATATTACTTTACAGATCCCAACGATTGAAATGTGAGGAAATGATTTTCTAACCTGGTGTTCAAATTTCACAAAGATCCAACGGTTAACGAGTTTAAGATCGTAATTTTACTCAGAAAAGTTTGGGTGTATGCAGGAAACTGAGAGCTATGCGCAAGGGACATTTCTCTCACTAAGGGAATTATTTCAAAAATTCCAACGGTGAGGATATGAAAGCATTAGTTTTGAACCCGGTGTTCAAATTTAAGGAGGATCCAATGGTTAATGAGTCCAGGATCATAGTTTTACTTATATAGGTTTGAGTATATGTGGGGAAAAGAGAAAGTTTTGGGAGAAGGAGAAGGAAAAATGAATTTGAAAGAAATAGAAAGCGTAGAGACGTATCGTAAATGTAAAAAATGACCTAATATGCCTATTTATAGCTAGGGTACTCTCAGTTTATTATTTACTCTATTTTTATTATTTTATTTTACAAAAAATGGGGTGTTACAACCTACATCCAAGCCAATCAGGTTGTGCTTAAGTTCTAATTGATACATTTTCCTGTGAATCTCAAAAAGCTTCTCTACATCCTCCTTTACTAAAATTGGCACAATATTTGTAGGGGGCTCCATACGATACAAACCAAGCATGGCAACATACATAGGAAGTCCTCCTTGTCAAAAAGTAAATTTGTAAATGTAAGTCCTAAAATGGTTGTTCAAGTTCAACAAGAAACTAATTCAGCAATACATTCATCACATGTATAAAAAAATAAGAGTTTAATTCAACGCCATGGAGAGAACGAGGAAGAGGTAGCCCATGACAGAGCCCACCATGTCGAGCCTTAGGGCCCTGAGGTTGATGTGGGCCCAGAAGGCCTCGTCGACGTCCTTGTTGTTGAGCAGATTCAGCATCGGCTTCTGCCCTTATGCCACCAACAACGAGAAAAGGAAGAAGTTAAACGACACCACTTTGAAGACAAGGAGCTTCTTGGCTACGTCAACGCCAGCTTCGCTAGAGGAGCGATTCTTGAGGCTGCGCTGGCCCGGGGTGGTCAGGGAGAGGCCCACAAAGACAGTGATCGTGAAGAGGAAGTTCATGTTCACCAAGCCGCAACGGTGTGATGAACCCTAGAGGGGGGAGTTGAAGAGAGAGAAACACGAGAGAGTGAGGGAGAAACGAAATATATTTAAAAGAGTGAAAAATATTCTAAGACGATTTTTACAAAATCGTCTTAGAATGACAGTCTTCTTTGCAAAACCGTAGTAAGGTTATTGTATTTATTTACAAAAATACCACTGCCATTCTTTCTAAGTTGATTTTCGATCAACCAACGTAAAATCAATGTTGTCAAAAGTATATTTTGCAGTAGTGTTGGTTGATAATTATATAACTATATAATATTTATTTTATAAGATATTATTGGTTGATGATTATATAATTATATAATATTTATTTTATAAGATATTATTGGTTGATAATATTGAATATTTTATCCAAATCATAAATACTAGTAAACCTATACCCTAAATCTAAATCTTATACCATATACGCTATAGTGAAGTCAATTAAAAATTGTAATGCCATACTACTTCTATAAAATTGATCATGGATGAACATATATAAATCCCATTACCCTAACCCCAAATCATATACTCTAAAGTCAACTAAAATTGTAACACATGCAACTTACTTAAAAAGCATCTTGAGGTCGGAGTGATTTTTTTATCACTTCCGATGACGTTTAGAGCCAACTATTTAACATGATACATTATAGTTTTATACTCGTTAATTTAAAGTTGCTACTCAAATTTTGATTTAACTAGTACAAATAAGAGTCAGCCATTTGAAATTTATAATATTTGTTGTTGCTTATTAATTTGTTTATTAATAATATGTTTTTACATTTGAATATTTTAGATTGATTATATAGTAGGTCTCACCGTCTGACGATCATTCTTAACTTTTAAGATTTTTTGTTTAACTTTTTAACTTTTAAGGGTTTTTGGTAAATATTTTATAAATAACTAAAAGGATAAATTTAAACCTTTTTTTTTATAATTTTTACCAACTATAAATATTTAGATTGATTATATAGTAGGTCTCACTGTCTATCAGTTGTTATTTAACTTTTTAACTTTTAAGGGTTATTGGTAAATATTTTATAAATAACTAAAAGGATAAATTCAAACCTTTTTTTCTAACTTTGAAAGGTTATTTATTTAATTAATACTTGATCTGACGGTCATACCGTCTTATACAAGTTTTTGTATTGATTATATTACCATTTTATATTTTCAGATTGTTGTTTTTTTTCTTTTCAAATGTTTTCTGGAGTTAATTAATATCTTTGTTATGTTCTATATTCCATGTTTAATGACCAATAACATCTATAACATTAGTCATTAAAGTACTAATAACATGAAAAATAATATTCACAAATTTTTTCTATAATATTAGTTGCTAGATTTCTGGTTAATACTAATGTTAATATAATTATGGTAAACAAGATTTTTTTTTGTTATAATGAATAAATTTTCATTAATTAAAGAACCATATTAGCATCATAATTAGAACCACTTCATTATTAATTAATTATTTTTTTGTTTTTGAATCATGGAAATATTTTCAGTTTATTATAAGCTATACTATATTCTTTAATATTTAAAGAGATAAATGTCATAAATTACCACAAATTATCTAATTTTTCAAATAGAGTGTCTATTTATGTATCCGAAAATGATATATTTTTAGTTAGAGAATGGAAGTTAATATTTTCGCCCCTAATGTCATGCTAATCACTTTATCTCTTCTTTTTGTATATGACATTTTCCCTATAAGTTCTTTCACCCCATATTTTATCTATATTTTGTTATTTATTTGAAAATGATGTGTTTTTAATAGAAATCAAGATGTTTTAAACATGGCTCATGGAGTTAACCAATTTTAGCCAAAAAAAAAAATCTCTCCTCTAATTTCGTGCTAATCACGTTATCTCTTCTTATTTATTTGATCTTTTTCCCATATGTTCTCTCACCTGTTACTTTTCTAATTCTTTCATCTAAAAATTTTATGCTTCTAATAAAAAAAGGGGAAGTCTCAAACATAGTTCATGGAGTTAACAAACCCCACCCCCCCCCCCCCACTAATCACCTTATCTCTCCTTAGTTTCCTAACCTCTTTTCCCTTATTCTAACTAATATTAATGGATTTTATTTTGAGAAATCTAAAATTGATAGCTAGGCTGAATTTTTATGATTTTTTTAATGGAAGTTAGTTATGACTCAAAAGTAAAAACTACTAGATGTTACTATGTTAATGGAAGTATAATTCCCTCAAAAAGATGGAAGTATGACAATGAATAAGCAAAGATTATTTCCAAATTTAACTAATTTTATATTAGTAAGTAAAAATAATATTCCTTTAGGTTAATCCTTCATTTGTTTAATTTTAAGAAAAAATCTTACATCTTTTTACGCTAATTTTATAATGGATTTGCATTAAAAAAAATTGGAACTATTCATCAAGGTATTGTCGCCGCTAGTTAAAATTGGTATGCCTGTTAGTAGATTTTTTATCTGTTATATTTTAAAAGTATTATTATTGGATGCTTTCAACATCAAAAAATTTCATTGAATATGGTGATGTCAGCAACATAAGGAAAAAAATTCAAAAAAGAGGTAAACTATTCTAAAGACTAGGAACTACTCTATGAAATATGAGTAGTAAATTATCTTTTATTTTTCCATACAGGTTACAACTATGAGGTGGGGGAGTAGTCAAAACTAAAAATTAAATACAAAATATCAACCCTAAATTTAAAGAAAAAGAAAAAACCTAAAATTGAAAGGTGACTTTTCAGCCTCTTCTCCGGCAAGCCTCATCTTCAATGAAGTTTGCCCGAATGATGTACCATGGAGAATTACATAGCCTTCCTCTCCCCCATATGTTGCAGACCAAGATTTAAAATGTCAAGTTAGTAGATATGTAACTGAAAAAGTTTCAAAAACATTTCAACTTTCTTCCTCTCGAGTCCGACTTTCTTCTTGACACTTCCTGTTTATTTGATGTGCATCCTCTTTCTTCCCCTCGGGTCTGACCCATATTCTGTGTCGACACCTGAGTTGTGTCGTGTCAACACGGGTATGGTGGGGGGAATAGGCAAGTCTGAGAGCATCACAGCTGGTAGCAGTGTATGGCTCACATGGCCAACCCAACTTTCTCGCTTTCCTCTTTCACTGCCAAAGGATCCACAACTGGTCTTCTACAGAACACTTTAAACATAATTATTCCAATTGAATACACATTAGATTTTTCAGTCAGTTTTCTTCTCCTATAGTACTCAGGATCTAAATATCCTAAAGTACCTTCAACCTCAGTGCTAACATGTGAGTGGTAAAGTGAGGTAACTGTTCTACACAACCCAAAATCTGCAACCTTGGCTACCTAATTCTGATCCAATAATGTTGGCTGACTTGATGTCACAGTGAATCATTGGGTGGCTTGTGCTAGTGTGGAGGTAATGTAGTCCTCGAGCTGCTCCAATACAAATCTTTAGTCTCTGAATTCAAGGCAGTGGTTGTTTCTGTTTCTTATATAAATGATCAGACAGAGGACCTGGGCCATGTATTCATAGACAAGTATCAGTTCATTTCCTTCCTGGCAGTATCCGAGTAATGACACTAAATTCAAGTGACAAAATGAGAAAGCATTGATCTCATTTTGAAACTCCTTAAATCCTTGGCAAGAACTAGGATTAGATCGCTTTATTGCCGTAGAGTAACCTCATCATGATGCATGATTCCTTTGTACACCTTTCCAAAGCCTCCCTCCCCAATGACAAGAGCTTCACTGAAGTTGCTGGTGGCTATGTTGATCTCTGCTTATGTGAATTGATGACAATGACCTGAGGTCACTGCTGGTTGAATGTTTTTGTGGCTTCTTGTAGTGGAATTTGATGGGAGTATATGAGAAGTTCTCCACTTCAGTTTTTTCCATGTTCTGCGAATAAGAAAGAAAAATGTAAAGAATAGTCCCAAAATGGTACCTAGAGTACCAGCCATAATAATGACATGTGGAACTTTGTTCTTCCTTTGCTCCCTTCTCAACTGGAATATTGGTGCAAGACTATGATCACTATCACTTATCTTTATGATTTCAATTCCATTCAGTATGGCATTAGCATATTTGGCTTTTGACTTGAAGTTAGGGTGAAGTGCGATCCATAAATCTTTCCTTCTCCCACTTTCCCTAGGAACCATAACAACATAGTCCCTGTGTAAAGGAGTAAGCGGTGCACCAGATAAAGCAACAACATCCATCCTCTTCTCGGCTGTTTGGTTGTATATGTACACCTTGAACACTCTTTGATTGACCTGTGTTATCACCATAGAGATCTCACAGAAATGAAGCCGAAGAAGGTAATTAAATCCAAAATCAACAGAGAAAGTTCACGTTAAATTGTACTTCATGTTAGCATCTCCATTGCTACCATTGTCATGGAAGTGCAATATAGTTATGCAAGTGCTAAATAATTATAATCCTTTGAAGTCAAAGTGGTGTAATTCATGCTAACGGTACGGTGCTTTATGCTAAGGACACTTCCAGATTGCGAACCAGATATGTAACTAGAATCATCCAACCATGTTCCAAATGCATTTTCAACATCACTAGCAATGCTAACCTGGTAAAGCATCTCTAGGGCATATTCATCACTAATAAATAAAGGTTCCTGGTGCCCAAGGTAAGGAACCATGGAACTGGGAAAGTATATACTAAGGGGCATTAGGAATATCTCAATACCATTTACAAAGGCAAATGCATTGGGAATTAAAGGAGATGGAGTATATGTAATGGTTAGTGTCTCTTCCCTAATGTTGACTAAGAAATCCTTGGTGAAATACACCAAGTTGAGTTCTTCTGCAAAAACAAATGGATTAAAATCACTTACTAGAGTGTAAGGACTAGCTTTTACAAAGAAATAAGCCTTGGAGGGGTTCATCATCTGATATGAAGACGAGAGAAAGTAAATACGAATGAACATAAGGCCAGGGGAGGAAAGGAATGAGTAGGAAAAAGGAGAATGAGTTATTCTTGTTGTTGAGTATGGAACTTTTGGTGCTAGAGACTCTATGTTTGAGATCAAGAGAGTAGATGAACTCTTGTCATACACAGGAGACTAGAAAGTTGATCCAACATCTCCTATACAGTTTACTCCATAGAATGGTGATGCTTCATTAGAACTATAGTGTAAGAGGATTTTATTTGGGACATTAATTGGATCACAAGTGATTAAATGAAAGAACAGTAACAACAACAAAAAGAGGTGCAGTACAAAGCTAATGGCATGCCTACTTGACACTACTATTTGGGATTCCTTCATAGTGAACAGAGGAATATCGGGTGAAGGATTAGTTTAATTACACATAGAATCATATGTTACTTTTTTTGTATTGAATGGTCAATGTCTTGTAGCTGGAGACAGCCAACTCCGAAGACGTAAGATAGATTCTTGATTCCTCCGGAGCCAATGTAATGGTTAGTATCAATACACAAAGCTAATGGCATGCCTACATGACACTACTATGTGTGTGTGTGTTGGAAATCCCTCCATAATTATGGAACACCACATTCAACAAATATTGATAACATCAAATGCATGAAAAATAAAAGGTGGAGATTTCAAGGTTTTTGAATTTCATTTTTGACTCTTGATGATATCATATTCATCTTAGAAAAAATGAGATAACATTTCTAAGGGTTTTTAGAAATATGAAAATTAATTTACATTCATTTATTACTCTTGGGAGAAGCCATATCCCTCCACTACATAAATGGAGGCTTGTGAGGAGTTGTGGCAAGCAAGCAAGTGAGATCCCTCAAGAGTGATAGAGTGAGAGAGTTTTTTTTTTTTTTTTTGTAATTCTCTTCAAGAAAAGAAAGTTATATATTTCTACCATACTTGGTGAGTGTTTGAGAAATATTGCAAACCATCCTATTGGGTGAGATTGAAATCATAATTTCTTGGTGTTGTTCTTCTTTTCTTACTCTTTTAATTTATTTTTCTTATTGTCCATCTTAATCACACAAAGAGGAAAATTTATTCTTGGTATTTCCCAATAGTGGTATTAGAGCCAGTTTGATCGGGGGACCTATCATCCTGCATGATTCAAGATGGAAGGTGTTGTCACTCATGATGGAGATATGTTTAAGGTAACTACTGAAAATTACTCCTATTGGAAGTCGATGATGGAAGACCATTTATATTGTAAAGATTTGCATGAGCTAATAACTCAAAAGGATAAGTTGGAGGGAAAGATCATTGACAAAGAGTAGGAGCTCCAAAATCGGAAGGCAGTAGCTATGATTCGAAAATACATTCACTAAAGCTTGTTCAAGCATGTGTCATCTTATAGTAATGCATGCAAACTATGGACAAAACTTGAGTCTATTATTCAAAAAAAGACACCTCGGAACAAAGCCCTATTAGAGATAGGGGGAGCAACATGAAGACTTAGCCTTGAAGCTTGAAGAAGAGCTTGAAGAAGTTTTGTGACAATGATTGATTTTTCAGGAGTCTCTGCCTTGATCGATTACTTGGTGATATAATTGATTACTTTTTTTTTTCAAAATTGAATTAAACAAGAATTGTTGTCTTATTAGTGAAGCTATGTCCGGTGAGGTTGTCCATATTGGTAAAAGGATAGGTAATATCTATATGTTGAACATTGAACATGCACCATTTCATGAACTTAGTTGTTTGGTAAATAAGATTGATGGTTCTTGGTTATGGCATCGTAGGGTTGCAATATAAGCATGCATCATCTCAATCATCTACTTAGAAAAGACTTAGTAATTGGTATTCCAAAACTCAAGTTTGAGAAAAATAAAGTGTGTGAAGCATGTCAAAAGGGGAAACAAGTTAAAAATTATTTTCAAAGTGAAAATGTTGTTTCTACTTCAAAACCCCTTGAACTACTTCACATAGAATTATTTGTTCCCTCTAGAACTATGAGTTTGGGTGGTGATTACTATGGCTTAGTTATAGTAAATGATTACTCAAGGTTCACATGGACATTGCTTTCGAAATTCAAAAATGAAGCTTTTGATGCTTTTCGCAAACTTGCCAAGGTTATTCAAAATGAAAAGGGTCTTAACATTGTTTCACTTAGAAGTGATCAAAGAGGTGAATTTCAAAATGAGTCTTTTGAAAAGTTTTGTGAAGAAAATGGAATTCACCACAATTTTTCTGACCCAAGTACACCTCAACAAAATAGTGTTGTAGAGAGAGAAAATACATCCCTTGAAGAAGAAGCTAGAACTCTTCTAAATGAAACAAAGTTACCTAAGTACTTTTGGGCTAATGTTGTACATACTATTTGCTACACTTTGAACAAAGTACTTATTAGATCTATTCTAAAGAAAACTCCTTATGAACTTTATAAAGGAAGAAAACCAAATATATATCACCTAAGGGTTTTTGGTTGCAAGTGTTTTGTTTTAAACAATTGTAAAGATTCTCTTGGCACATTTGATGCAAAAGCTTATGAGACTATTTTTCTTGGTTACTCATTGAAAAGTAAAGGATATAGAGTGTTCAATAGGAGAACTTTAAGTGTGGAAGAATATGTTCATGTAGTGTGTGATGAAACTAACTCTATTGCTCAAGATAGTTCTTTGGAAGATGAAGATGCAGGTTTTTAGGATAAAGATTCTGCTCTTGAAGATGAAACCAAAGCTGAAGAACTTGAACAAAGTAAAGAGATCTCAACCATACCTCCTAAGGACCTCTTTAGAGAATGGAGAACTCAAAAAGACCTCTTCTTGGATAACATAATTGGAGAAATATCAAAGGGAGTCTCTACTTGTTCTAGACTCAGGATTTTATGTATCAACGTGGCTTTTGTTTCTCAAGTTGAACCAAGAAACATAGATGAAGTCTTGTGTGATGAACATTGGTTTATGACTATGCATGAAGAGCTGAATCAGTTTAAGAGAAATGAAGTGTGGGACTTAGTTCCTAAACCAGCCTCTCACACATCAATCGAAACCAAGTGGTTGTTTCGAAATAAACTTGACGAACCAGACATTATAGTAAGATACAAAGCTAGATTGGTTGTAAAAGGGTACAACCAAGAAAAAGTTATCAACTATGATGAAACCTATGCACCAGTTGCAAGGTTAGAAGCCATCTTGCATGTATCATGGATTTCATATTATTCCAAATAGATGTGAAGAGCGTCTTTCTTAATAGTTACATTGAAGAAGTATATGTAAACCAGCCACCAGGTTTCATGGACTACGAACATCCTAATCATGTCTATAAGCTGAAAAAGTCTTTGTATGGTTTGAAACAAGCACCAAGATCTTGTTATATGAAG
The DNA here is from genome assembly GCF_000004515.6 of Glycine max. NCBI lineage: Eukaryota > Viridiplantae > Streptophyta > Magnoliopsida > Fabales > Fabaceae > Glycine > Glycine max. Next base: position 9,528,654 of record NC_016088.4, on the reverse strand, counting down.
AAAGAACTTGAGATGTCTATGATGGGAGAGTTGAACTTCTTCCTTGGACTCCAATTCAAGTAAATGAAACATGGAACCTTCTTATGTCAAACCAAATATTGTACAGAACTAATTAAGAAATTTGCATGGAAAAGTGGAAAGAAGCATCAACTCCAATGGCAACATCAACCTATCTTGACTTAGATGTGAAAGGAAAATTAGTTGATGAGTCAAGATATAGAGGTATGATTGGTTCACTTATTTACTTAACTACAAGTCAACCAGATATTATGCTTAGTGTTTGCTTGTGCGCAAGGTATTAGGCTAATTCTAAGGAATCTCACTTGACAGTTGTTAAAAGGATCATTAAGTACCTTAAGGGCACACCAAATGTTGGTTTGTGGTATCCCAAAGGTACCTACTTAAATATAACCGACTTTTTAGATTCTGATTTTGCAGGGTGCAAACTATATAGGAAAAGCACAAGTGGAACATGCCACTTATTAGGAAGCTCTCTTATATCTTGGAATTGCAAGAAACAAGCTTGTGTAGCATTATCCACTACAAAAGCTGAATATATTGCAGCTGGAAGTTGTTGTGCTCAAAGTCTCTGGATGAAACAATAACTTGAAGAATTTGGAGTAATCCTTGATCAAATTCCCTTAAAATATGATAGCACAAGTGCGATCAATCTAACTAAAAATCCTGTCATGAATTCTAGAACCAAACATATAGAGATAAGACATCATTTTCTTAGAGATCATGTTTCAAAAGGAGATTGTTGCATTGAGTTCATTGATAGTGAGAATCAACTAGTAGACATCTTCACTAAACCACTTGCTAGAGATAGGTTCTTCTTTATTAGAAATGAACTAGGCATCTTACATGGATCTAGCATTAAATGATGTTGTGTTTAGTGCATGTAATCTGTTCTAAATTGCAATCTATGTCTCTTGATTTCTCTTGAGGTGTCTTAGTCTATTGATATGTCTTTTGTTTAATCATTTGTTTTCTAAAAACTTACATGCTTACCTTGATTATTTCATTTTTCTCTCTGTTTTAATCGATTACGTTTTGTATTAATCGATTACTACTTGTTTATGCGTATGATTAGTTTTCAAAACTTTTTGTTTTAATTGATTATCCCTCGATTTAATTGATTACCACTATTATTTGTGTGTTATTAGTTTTGAAAATCTTCTGTTTTAATCAATTACCCAATGTTTTAACCATTTACCATTTATGTGTTTGTGGTGTTTTGGTTCAAAAACTGTCTATTTTAATCAATTACCTATTTGTTTAATCGATTACATGCCTTAGAGAAAAAATTTTCAAGTATTTCATTCTGTTTTAATTGATTACCTAACATTTTAATTGATTACCATGGCCTCAGGGAGAGTTTTTCTAGCATATTTAATCGATTACACTTGCGTTTTTAATCGATTACTTATAGCAGCTTTTGGTTTTGAGTGAAAACGAGGACAAATTTAATCGATTACTATGTTATTTTAATTGACTACTTGTGTGTGTGTGTTGTGTGTAATCTGTTACATATTTTCATCTTCACCTCATCAACCACCATTATTCCTGCATTTACTTCCACCACCCATCTCCACCAATCAGAACGACCCAACCTCTCTATAAAAGGCAACCCTAACCCATCCACAAATCACACCAACACCACCTCCAAACACCCCTCTCTGAACCCAACCTTCTTCTGCTTCCAAACACTCTGTCTCCTTTCTAAAAATGGCGAGCAACCACTCCAGAGCTCAGAAGAAAGCCACGACTTCCAAGAGAAAACAAGGTGAATGCTCTCAAGCTACTCTCAATAGGATGGATGCATGGTTCACCGATGAAAGCAAGAAGAATGATTATAAGATGATTTATGCTGTGAAGAATGTAAGAATCCCCAAGTATATGGACTTGGAATGGTTCTCTCAATAAGGGTTCAACTTCCTTAATCTGTTGGAAGCACAAGGTTTGTCCAAACTTGTGTAGATGAAAGGAACATTTTATTCGAAACTGGTTAAAGTCTTCTACACCTGTGTACATGTTGACCTTGAATGTAATCTCTTTTCCAGTATTAATGGAGTAGAAATGGTCATTGATGCTGAAGTATAAAAGGAAGTACCCGATCTGGACATGGTTGTAGTCTGCAAATTCGAACAAATAGTTGATGGGTACAACAAGATGCAGACCTATAGGGGAATGCTTCTTGACCCATCAAGGAATTTGAGGAATCTCCTTGGAGTAGGTGGTCTGACAGTAAAGGACAGAATGCTTGTGTACCTCATTACCTACATTTTCACTCTAAGGTCAAGTAATCATGCTCAGGTAACTAACAGTGATCTGCAGATGGTATACAGTCTGAAATTAGGTATCAAGATGAATTTGGTACTTTTGATTGAAGACATTATGTTAAAGAGACGTCGGTTAGTGGACTACAAATTTCCTTATGTCGTGCTTGCCTCAAGATTCATTGACTACTTCAATGTCGATGTATCTAATGAGATAGTGGATTTTACCAAAGCATCTAGTGAGATTACCAAAAGGCATCTTAAGAAGCTTGGAATGAGGTTTGCAGACCATAAGTGGATTATGGCTGGAGAGCCAATAGTAGGAAACTCGGAACATATGGATGAAGAAGTTGAAGCTAAAGCTCTACAAGAGCCTGCACATCAATGGAGTCATTTTGAGTCTCTCATGATTCAGAAGATGGACGCTATGCTTCACCTCCATCAAGAGCACTCAGCTGAAGTTCACAGTTTGCTGGAGAACATCACTACTCGGCTGGAAAACATAGAAAATAGGTTGACCCTTAGTAACCTCCTTAACCCCGATGAGGATGAAGCTTAGTCATGTTTCAAGTGCTTGTTTTTATTGTTTGTTAATCTGTTCTATTTGTTTCTATTTGTCTCTGTTTGTTTTATAAGTTATGATATCGTTTAGTTGTTTGATGATTAAGTTGTAAAAGTTTTATATGAACAAAATGCTATGGCTTTTTCCCTTCATCTTTTTATTTGTTATTCTATGGATAATTGTATCTTTTTGGGCTTGTTAATGCCAAAAGGGGAAGAAGATATATTGTATTAGCATAGTGCATTAACATTAGCATTTTTCTATGTATTGCATAAGCATTATGTAAAGGGAAAAGATATTTCATTAGCATTGCATCATACATTCATATATAACTCTACCTAATGATGATGATATGAATTGATACTTCTCATAGTGTTAAGAAACTTTCAGGTTTGACTAAGAAAAGTCTCTACTCTTAAGACTCTCCAAATGCACTCAATGGCAAATTCAAGTTTGGCATCATCAAAGCCAAAAAGAGGGAGCAACATGACTTAGCCTTGAAGTTTGAAGAAGAGCTTGAGGAAGTATTGTCTTTTACATGCCTAACTCTATGGAGTGGCATTAGTATTGATTGTTGTATGGTGTGTTGCATTTTAGTATCCATCATTTCATGTGCATCATGCATCATCATGTAGGAGTAAGAAGAAAAGTTTCTAAAGTTAGAAAATTTCTTTTGAAGTTAAAACTCTCTATTTTAATTGATTACAGACTGATCGTAATCGATTACTCAAGTGTCTGAAGCTTGCAAAGAAGTCTCTTGTATCGGTTTAATCGATAACAAGATTATTGTAATCGATTACACAATTCTTTTTGAGACAATGATTGATTTTTCAGGAGTCTCTGCCTTAATCGATTACTTGGTGATATAATCAATTACTTCTCTTTTAAAAGTGTTTCAGAAGTTATCGATAACACTTTAATCGATTACACTGAGAATCTAATCGATTACATTGTTCTTGAAAGTTTTCCAGTTTTTGGGAAGAACACTTTAATCGATTGAAATAATAATATAATCAATTACTTCTTTGAAATAATCGATTACATTGTATATTTAATCAATTACAGGAGATTATAACTGTTTTCTCTATAAATAGATACCTTGTGTTCTCACTTCTAACAACTTCTGAATGAGCTAGAATTACGAGTTGATATTAGTAAAAGAAAGAAGAGAAGAAAAATGCTTAGAAACAGTGGGACTCACAACTTCTAATCTTTGATTATGAAGATCATATTGTGAAAAGTGAGTTGTGTATTTCTCTTGAGTTCAAGAAGACACTCATTCATTCAAGCAAGGTTCTTGCATAGGACTGATCAGGTTGTGTTTATCTTTGACTACTTTTTGTATGGTTTACACATTGCTAGTTTGTGCATGAATTTCTGAAGGCATGCTAGAATATGTTTTTCTAGTTTGGGCTAAGGGTAGGTTTCTCTTAGGCTCTTATTCATAGAGGACCCTAGGGTTGGGTACCTTTGTCTCTTTTTCTGGGGTAGGAACTGAGACTGCTTGTGATTGCTTGTAAGAATTCTATATGCATAGTGGAAATTTAATTCGGGTTTGGATTAGATAACTGGATTAGCTTCTCTAGAGATAGAGAGTGAACCAGTATAAAAATTGGTGTACTTCTTCTCTTGATCTTATCTTTCTTTCTTATTCTGGTCTAGATCAATTTATTGAAGGTTAAAGAAATATCTTTTTGAAAGTAAGAACTCTGGCAAAGTATTTTGTGTAAAGCGTGATTGATTAAATATTGGTTTGCCAAAGTTTGTGATACGATCGGCGAAAAATAATTTTTCAAGCCCATCTCATGAAAAGGTTTGTAAAGTTGGAGTACAAAGATGATCATAACATGATTGAGCAATTAAACATTTTCAAGGGGCTCGTGAATCAATTGACGAAGATTGATATGAAGATTGATGACAAACTGCAAGCTCGTTTACTCTTTAGTCCCCTACCGGAGAGTTAGGACACATTAGTAGTTACTCTAAATAACTCAGCCCCTGAAGAGAAGCTCACCATGGATACCGTCACTGATAACTTTTTGAATGAAGAAGCTAGAAGGAAGGGATGAGGTATGGTTGTCCAATTTGAAGCTACCATTGTAGAAAACCACGGAAGAAGTGAGAATCACAGAAAAAATGCAAGTAGAAGTTGTGATAAATCTCGAGGACGATGTAAATCTCGCTCTTCCAGGATTACCTGTTACTATTGTGGCAAGCCAGGTCACAAGAAATCTGAATGTTGATATCTTAAGCGAGATCAAAAAACTGGCACTCTTAAGCTAGATCAAATTGATCTGAAGAAAAAGAAGGATAAGAGCACTACGGTTGTGGCAACATATCAAGATGACGATGTATTCCTTATTAAAGAAGACAACTATCTTAATGTTGCTTGTGATGATTGTTCATGGATTGTTTGACTCGAGTGTGTCCTTCCACGTTAGCCCACATGGAGGATTCTTCTCAACCTATCAAAGTGGTGATTGTGGTACGGTAAAAATAGGAAATTGTGTCACAAGCAAAATAGTAGGCATTGGTGACATCACTTTTATGAACAACATAAGGCATAAGCTCGTGTTGAAGGAGGTGAGACACGTACCAGGCATGTGTCTCCACCCCATCTTAGTCGAGAAGCTTGATGATGTTGTGCTGATCAGTCACTTTGGTGATTACAAATGGAAACTCACAAAAGGCAATATGATTGTTGCTCGAGAAAAGAAAGAAGGCACCCTTTATGTCATGCAAGGAAGAATATGCAAGGGAGAGGCCAATGTTGCCCATGTGACTCAAGCATGGAGTTGTGGCATAGACGACTTGGCCATATGAGCGAAAAGGGATTACAAATACTTGCTAGAAAAAACCATCTTCTTGATATAAAAGGTCAACTACTTGAATCTTGCACAAATTGTTTGGCTGGAAAACATCACAAAGTATCATTTCAGAAATCAGACAAACCCAAGAGGAGAAAACATGTTCTTGACTCAGTGCATTCAGACATTTTCTCAATGTTTGAAAAATCCCTTCCCTTAAAGGTGCATATTATTTTGTCACTTTCATTGATGATCACTCAAGAAGAGTATGGATATACTTGTTAAAAACAAAAGATCAAGTAATTCAAGCATTCAAGGAGTATCATGTCATGGTGGAGCATGAGACCAGGAGAAAATTGAAATGTGCACGAGTTGATAATGGTGGAGAGTATCATGGCCCTTTTAAAGCATATTGCAAGACATATGGAATTAAACTTGAGAAGACGCTTCCAAAGACACCACAATTAAATGGTGTGGAAAAAAGAATGAACCAAACAATCAATGAGAGAGTTCGGTGTATGCTATCTCATCCCAAACTCCCTAAGTCATTCTGGGGAGAAGCTGTGAAGACTGTTGTGGATGTTATCAATTTTTCACTGACAAGTCCTTTGGATGGAGAGATCCCAGAGGAAATTTGGTCAGGAAAGAAGGCGTCATACAACTACTTGAAGGTGTTTGGATGTCGAGCATTCATTCACATTCCTAAGGATGAATGAGGAAAGCTTGACTCAAAAACAAAGCAGTGTATCTATCTTGGTTCACCAAAAGATGAGTTTGGCTATTGATTATGGGATTCTATGAACAAGAAAGTTGTTAGAAGCAGAGATGTTGTGTTCTTCAAGGACCATACCATTGAAGATTTGAAGCAGTCAAAGAAACCTAAACGTAAGGTCAACACTGATCATGATTCATTCCCCGTGCCACATGATGTTTTAAGGGAACAAGTTGTCGAGATGAATCAAAATGAAGCCGATTATGGATCCAAACACAATGAGACCTCAATGGAGTAGTCAACAGAGTCAAATAATATAGAACCTATTGAGCCAGAAGTTGTTGAACAACCTTAATTGCAACGTTCCACCAGAGATAGGTGTCCCTCTAAAAGATATTCCTCAAATGAGTAAGTCACTCTTACAGATGAAGGAGAGCCTCAAAGTTATGAAGAAGCTATGGCAAGCAATGATAGAGAAGAATGGGTTAAAGCCATGCAAGAGGAGATGCAATCCTTGTATGAGAACCACACATATGACCTAGTGGAGTTGCCAAAAGAAAGACGAGCCTTGAAAAATAAATGGGTGCATATGCTCAAAACTGAGGAGAATAGCTCAAGACCAAGGTATAAGGCTCGAATTGTTGTCAAAGGATGCAATCAGAGAAAAGGCATTAATTTTGAAAAAATATTTTCTCCTGTGGTGAAGTTGTCATCCATTAGAGTTGTCTTGGGTATAGTTGCAAGCCTAGACTTGGAGATCGAACAACTTGATGTCAAGACAACCTTCTTACATAGAGATCTAGAAGAAGAGATTTATATGGAGCAACTCAAGGGTTTTGAAGTTTCGGGTAAAGAAAACTTAGTGTGTCAACTCCAGAAGAGTCTTTATGGTCTAAAACACGCACCAAGGCAATGGTATAAGAAGTTTGACTCTTTCATGGCTCAACACGATTTCAAGAAGACTCACACTAACCATTGTGTATTTATAAAGACGTATGCTAGTTGTGATTTCTTCATACTTCTACTTTATGTTGATGATATGTTAATCGTTGGGCATAATAAGAAGAAAATAGCTGCCCTTAAATTAGCAGTGAGAAAATCCTTCACTATGAAAGACTTGGGAACCAACAATGAAAATCCTTGGGATGAAGATCACTCCAGATGGATCTAAGAAGTTATTGTGGCTATCTCAGGAACAATACATTAAGAAAGTTCTTGAGAGATTTAATATGCACTAGGCCAAGCCAGTTAGAATTCCACTTGCCAGACCATTTAAGTTGAGCAAAAAGCAAAGTCCAACAAGTGAGGGAGACAAAGAAGAAATGAAAAATGTTCCTTATTCATTAGTAGTTGGCAGACTCATGTATGCTATGATATGTACAAGACCTGATATTGCTTATGCAGATGGTTTTGTGAGTCGATTCTTGTCTAATCCTGGGAAGGAACATTAGGCTTTTGTAAAATGGATATTTAGATATCTTCATGGCACAACCAAGAGGTGTTTGTTGCTGGAGATGTTGATTCTAGAAAATCGACATCAGGATATCTAATTGCTTTTGTAGGGACAGCTGTGTCATGGCAAGCCAAACTTCAAAAGTGGATGGCTCTATCAACCACAGAGGCTAAATATATTGCAGCTACTGAAGCATGCAAAAAGATGTTATGGATGAAGAATTTTCTTCATTAGTTGTGCCATGAACAAGAAAATTATGTGGTGCACTGTGATAATCAAAGTGCCATTCACCTAGCTAAAAATTCAACATTTCACTACTGTTCAAAGCACATAGATGTCTGTTATTGCCAGATACAAGATATGTTAGAGGAGAAGCTTTTACAACTTGAGAAGGTTCACACCAATGAAAACTGGTTAGACATATGACCAAGGTGATACCAACTAAGAAGTTTGAAGACTGTTGCCAAGGTGCCGTTGTGGTGGTGCCCCTTAATTAAGTCGGGAATGAGGAGATTTGTTGGAAATCCTTCCATAATTATGGAGCACCACATTCAACAAATATCGATAACATCAAATGCATGGAAAATAAAAGGTGCAGATTCCAAGATTTTTGAATTTCATCTTTGACTCTTGATGATATGACATTCATCTTAGAAAAATGGAGATTTCCAAGAGTTCTTGGAAATATGAAAATTAATTTACATTCATTTATTACTCTTGGGAGAAGCCATATTCCTCCACTATATAAATAGAGGCTTGTGAGGAGTTATGGCAAGCAAGCAAGTGAGATCCCTCAAGAGTGATAGAGTGAGAGAATTTTTTTTTTTTTAATCCTTTTCAAGAAAAGAGAGTAATATATTTTCACCATACTTGGTGAATGTTTGAGAAATATTGTAAACCATCCTATTGGGTAAAATTGAGATCATAATTTCTTAGTGTTGTTCTTCTCTTACTCTTAATTTATTTTTTTTATTGTTCATCTTAATCACATAGAGAGGAAAATTTATTCTTGGTATTTCCCAAAATATATATATATATATATATATATATATATATATATATATATATATATATATATATATATATATATATATATATATATATATATATATATATATATATATATATATATATATATATATATATATATATATATTTTTATATATATATATATATATACAAATAGAGAGGCGCGCAGCACATAGAGCGTGTGAGAGAAAGAGTGTGTAGAAAATATATACAAAAATATATATATATATATATATATATATATATATATATATATATATATATATATATATATATATATATATATATATATATATATAGATAGAGATATGGGTATCTGTCGTGGTGTGTTTTTTTTTTTTTGATATTGGGTTAGAGCGTGGGGGGGGGAGGGTTGCTTGGCTTTCTCCCTCAGTCACAGTGTATGATTAACTTTATAGAGATATTGATTCTTTGTTTGTCCTTGCGGTTGATAGCTCTCTCGGTGGGGGTGGGGCGTGAGGACGCGCGCGCGCGCGCCCCCGAGGCCAGGCGAGCGCGTTTCTCATTCTTTCTGGGTGTCGGCGCGAGAGAGAGACGGAGGGAGAGACAGACATATGAAAACATACATCTTCCCGCACAATCACGTGCGTGTAGGAGGCCGAAGGGATGCAAACTGTCTCTCTCTCGAGCGCTATACGGACAGATAAATGGAGGGGGGGACGTAGGGTGCGCCGACAGACTCTGTCTCTGTGCGTCTGTATGGTGAGAAACGCTCAGAGCGGGGAGTGTAAAGAAGAGCAAGCGCGCGACCCCGCGCGAGCTCTAGCCCGATATCTATATGTATTCAATTCTTTGATGGGTTAGTGAGTGAGAAAACCATGTAGAGCGCCCCCCTCACACCCTCC